>NC_142069.1:17482320-17722320 GCF_059756535.1 Pantherophis guttatus | reverse complement strand
TCTTCACGCACGCGCATCCCATTGCCTTGCAAGTCCAATGGGATGCACATGCGCGAAGAACATGGCGGCAACAGCAGCAGCTTTTTCTGCTGGTATGTTTTGGTGGCCTGCAGAGAAAGCGGCTGGCAAAGAAGCCTTTTGAGAGGCTTTTTTGCCAGCTGCTTTCCAGAAGCTGCGGCTGGCTGGGGGCTGCCGAAAACTACCACCATGTGACCAACCAGCCACACCCACACAGTCACATGACCATCAAGCCACGCCCACCAAATAAGCCATGCCCACAGAACCGGTAGTAAAAAAATTTAGAACACACCCCTGGGTGATACCCAGGGATGGGATTCAAAAATTTTAGCAAGGGGTTCTCTGTCCAGTTGCTGGTTGGGCGTGGCCTAGTTGGCCTCCTGCACCACAGCAGGAGGGGGGTTTTCCCTTCCCGGACTCCAGAGGCTTTGTTTGAGCTTCTGGGAGGGTGAAAATGGCTTCCCCAGGCTCCAGAGGCCCTCTGGAGGCTGAAAACGGGCCCGTTTCTGGCTTTCCCAAACTTCCAGTAGGCCCATTTTTCACCCTCCCTGAGCCTCCACGTGCACCCTGCACTTACCTGCATCTAAAACAGGCCACATGGGGACTCCTGGGAGGGGCGGGGTGGGCGGGGCCAGCTAGGAGTGGGATTTGGGGGTTCTCCGAACTGCACAGAATCTTAGCTAGAGGTTCTCCTGAACCCCTGAGAACCCCCAGCAACCCACCCCTGGTGATATCGCTGAGTTTACAATGAGCCCATCTTTGTATAATATCTGCCAGTTGTTTCAGAAAGTGCTGTCAGGCATTAGACAGTGTAAATTGCTTGAATGGACTGCATGGAGATGGTCCTCAGTTTATCAGGTCAGTTATTTGAACCACTATGCTAGCCTCACTGCTGCTAGTTTTCCTGCGCTCTGCAGCTCCTCCCCGCCCCACTCCGCCTCTCAGAAGAACCCCTCATGCTGCTCCAAAAAGTCCACCAACCCTCAGAGGAGACTTTTTCAAGGAGAGGCAAGGTAGTTCAAGGAATGGGGAATTCTGATCTCTGATTGGATTGCCAGTTGTGCATGGCTGCAGCTGAGCCAAGGAGCGTGCAAGAAATTCTTAAGCTAAGGAGAGAAGTGCAGGTGAAGAGCCCACAGCTTTGAATACATGCGGTGACTTCGTCAGGTGATTTGAAACCCATTCCCAAATTCTGCTTGCATGCAGAAAGATAACCCACGCTTCCTTTTCATTTGGTTTTATTGGCTTCTTTGGACTTTGAAGCCATTATGGCTTTCTCCCCCATCCACCCATCCCTCAGCAAATAATATTGTCCTAGCAGCTTGACAGCGAGGATGCCCTAGAAATCAGCCAAGAATTGAGAAGTAGTTCTGGAATAGAAATAACCTACCAGCAGGGACAGGTGTCTTCACTGCAGTAGCTGTGTAATGTTCTTGGCAGTTATTCAGTTCGGCATCGCAGTGATGTAGACAAGGAGTCCAGCTGCAGCAGCAGAGTTTTTCGCGGGGCTGCCAGATGTTTCATATAAGGCTGGCATTTTAGAGGATTATTCTAAAAGAAAAGTTGAATGCAGTTTGACCCACAGGAAGCAATAGACAGATATTTATAATGCTTAGAACAGTGTTTTTCAACCTTGGGAACTTTCAGATGAGTGGACTTCAGCACCCAGAATTCCCCAGTCAGCAAGAGGAATTCTGGGAATTGAAATCCACCCATTTTAAGCTCCCAAGGTTGAGAAACATGGGCCTAGAACTACACGTTTGCTCGGGTAAAACAATTGTTACAGGAGTAGGATTAGTGAAAAAGTTGACAGAAATGAGAACTGTGGTATATACCTTCAGAGGACATTTTATCCTAATTATTCTGATTTTTTTCCCCTAAGTCACTCTGACAATCTTCTTAAAGTTGGCTTGCTAATACATGTGAAAGGAGGAGATGATAAAAAGTGCTTTGTAAAACAACAAGAAGTTAAAACTAAAAGCTATGTTAAAACCATATTGCACATTTTTCAAAAGCCCGAGAAAATAAGAAGTCTTGGTTCAGTGCAAGAAGAGTGGAGAGGAAAGAAAAATATAGATCCACGAGGTATTCAATCGATCTCAGATAATCAGACCAGAATAAGATACCAGTCTATGGTATGCACAATTTATACTCTACTAAAACTTTCATTCTCACGACCTTTAACTAAGTGAAACAGTGCATCAACAGAGCAACAATTTTTGAACCAAAATACCTCAAATGAGATAAGCTACAGAATATGTCCAAAATCTATGACTCCCAAGGAAATGAAACCTCTCACAAAGCCTATGACCCCCCATTCATTCTTTTTGATCCATGCTAACCTCCATGCAACCTGACCTATGTGGCATCTCTTAGTCACTCCTATGACCTCCACTTAGTCACTCCGGTGACCTCCACATTCTTCTTGGCATGTGCTGCCCCCCCACATATGACTTATTTGATCTGTGTGGCATCTTTTACCCAACCCTCTTGATTTGTATCATCCCCCTGTCACTTATCAGACCCACATACCACCTCTTGTGAACTTGCAGGCACCCTTCCTGACCAGGGGTGGGTTCTAAATTTTTTTACTACTGGTTCTGTGGGCCTGGCTTATTTTGTGCGCATCGTTTTTTGTTTTTTTTTTTAATTTGATTTATATGCCGCCCTTCTCCGGAGACTCAGGGCGGCTTACAATGTGCTCAGCAATAGCCTTCATCCTTTTGTATATTTATACAAAGTCAGCTTATTGCCCCCACAACTGGGTCCTCAATTTACCTATCTTAGAAAGGATGGAAGGCTGAGTCAACCTTGAGCCTTGGCGAGATTCGAACCTGCAGTAATTGCAGGCAGCTGGTCTTAATAACCAGCTTAATAACAGGGTGCCTTAGACCACTGTACTACCAAGGCTCTTTTGACGTTTGATGGTCATGTGACAAACAATTCTTTAGGATTTAGCAGAGGTACTGGTCTACCAGGCTTTTAACTGCTTGCAGAGCTGTACCAGTCTACCCATTTGTTTTTGGAGCATTCCGGTCTACCCATTTGTTTTTGGAGCGCACTGGTCTACCACCACACTGTCTTTTACGGCTAATCGGCTGTAGGGCGGCCCTTTGAAGCGCCGCAACAAGAGTTTAAACGGTTTTTGCCGCTCTGCCACCACCGAGAGCATCGGAAACCACTTTCAGGCAGCTTGGCCTCAATTGCCAATCTACCACCACCGAGCGGTTTACAAGGAGTGGATCGGTTCTAGCCAATCAGTTGGGAGGCTTCTTGGCTTCTCAATTTAAACCTAAGGTGTCTTGCTTTTTTTCCCCTCTTCTTTGTCGAGGAAGCCCTGATTTTTTCCTTCTAGCCAATCAGCTGGGACTCGGGAGGCAGAGAATAGATGGGGGCAGGGCCAGACAGAGGTGGTATTTACTGGTTCTCCGAACTACTCAAAATTTCCACTACCAGTTTGCAAGAACCGGGGAGAACCGGTAGCAACCCACCACTGTTCCTGACCTCTGTCATCCACCTGTACCTTTCCCAACTGATGTGGCATCTCTGGCACACACCCACACTTTCTTACCAACCCACATGCACCCACAGGTAGCATTCCCACACCCCCATGCACTCCTTCATCCACCTCCGCCTCCCAGCAGCAGCCACATATCTCCTGCCTTGGTGTTGCAACTTCCTGATGGCTTCCCACTGATTTTTCTCTTTGCAAGCTTCCCACAAGCAAAGTAAATGGGAAAGCTGGCAGAAATTCAAGGAAGGAAGGAAGGAAGGAAGGAAGGAAGGAAGGAAGGAAGGAAGGAAGGAAGATTTCTGATGTTCTCTGACAGCTTCCCACAAGGAAACGCAATGGGGAAGCTGGCGGGAAATCAAAAGTCACTGCTGCTTCCACTGCTTTTTTGTCCACCCTTGGATATTTCGTTTCTTTATTTTGATAAGGAAATATCTCTGAAATGATGAATAAATAGGGCGCAGGTTCTCTAGTGATGTATAAAAGTGAAGGTATTAACAAGATTAACACATAAGCCATTATAATTCCCAATTACACAATGAAAGGCAGGTTTATAACACAAGGAGCAATATACGGATGTAACAATAATTCTTGTGCTTTTTTTTTCAAAAGTGGTCTTTTAAGCCCATATATATGGATATAAGTTCATTTATAAGCAATTGATTCTATTCAACGAGTTGAAACAGAATGGAATACAAGGATGATTGTAGAACTTCACTCAAGCCAGACATTTCATTTATTTCTTCGACGGTTGTTATGGCTTCCTTCTGTTGAAATAGCAACAGAGGTAGGAAAATAGGATTTCCTACACACCAACTTGATGCGATTGGGGGTAGGAGAACCATAAAATTGGAGGAGGGACTATTATGTAGGCTACCTTAACCTCCTGGAGGAAAGGCAGGAATTCAATCTAGCAAATAAATAAACAAACTGCACTGATATAATCTTTAGACAAAAACAGTTTCTATCCTCTGCCATTGCTAACGGTTGTGAGGTTTTACAAAAATATTCTCTTATTTCAGCGCATGGAAATGCAGTATGGAAATTGGTATCACTTTCTGCTTAATCTTTTCAGATTCATCCCTACAGAGGTGGGTTTTAGCAGGTTCTGACTAGTGGTGGGTTTCAAAAATTTTTACTACTGGTTCTGTGGGTGTGGCTTGGTGGGCATGGCATGGCTTGGTGGGCGTGGCAGGGCTTGGTGGGCGTGGCAGGAGAAGGATACTGTAAAATTTTTTACTACTGGTTCTGTGGGTGTGGCTTGGTGGGCGTGGCAGGAGAAGGATACTGTAAAATCTCCATTCCCACCCCACTCCAGGGGAAAGATACTGTAAAATTGCTGAGCACATTGTAAGCCGCCCTGAGTCTCCGGAGAAGGGCGGCATATCAATCAAATTAAAAAAAAAAAATCTCCATTCCTCCCAATTCCAAGAGAAGGATACTGCAAAATCCCCATTTCCTCCCAATCAGCTGGGACTTGGGAGGCAGAGAATAGATGGGGGCAAGGGGCAGTGATGGGATTCAGCCAGTTCGCACCACTTTGGGAGAACCGGTTGTTAATTTTCTGAGCAGTTTGGCAAACTGGTTGTTGGAAGAAATCATTAGGGCAGGGAACCGGTTGTTAAATTATTTGAATCCACCACTGGGCAGGGGCAGTCAGAATTTTTACTACCGGTTCTCCAAACTACTCAAAATTTCTGCTACCTGCTGGTCAGAACCTGCTGAAACCCACCTCTGGTTCTGACCAGTTCTGGAGAACCGGTAGCAGAAATTTTGAGTAGTTCGGAGAACATGTAGTAAAAATTCTGACTGGCCCAGCCCCATCTATTCTCTGCCTCCCAAGTCCCAGCTGATCGTGTGGAAATGGGGATTTTGCAGTATCCTTTCCCTGCCATGCCCACAAACCCAAACCCACAGAACCAGTAGTAAAAAAATTTGAAACCCACCACTGAAGATGAAACTCAAATACTTTGGCCACCTAATGAGAAGGAAGGACTCACTGGAGAAGAGCCTAATGCTGGGAACATTTGAGGGCAAAAGAAGAAGGGGACGACAGAGAAGGAGGTGGCTGGCTGGCTGGAGGAGTAGGCGTGAGCTTAAATGGACTTCAGAGAATGGTAGAGGACAGGAAGGTCTGGAGGAATGTTGTCCATGGGGTCACGGTGGGTCAGACATGACTTCGCAACTAACAACAACAAGAGTCAACACATGCCCTGCCAATAACTTCCGTTTCATCCCCAGAACGTACCGCCCTGAGTCCACTAGGAGAAGGGCGGTATACAAATTGAAATAAATAAAATAAATAATAAATAAATAAATAAAAGAGAGCTTCAAGTTGTCCTTAACCTTGTAGAACTTCACTCAATTATTGAAGTGTTAAAATAATATTTTCTCTTGGTTTTATCGTTCTCCAAGGATGGTATATATCAGATCTGAGAAGGTTTGTTTCCAGGACCTTGGAGGGAAGCCAGCTTATTATCCCCAGACTGGGAAAGAGGGTCTTAGAGGCAGGATAGGAACAGCCATTGGGAATGTCATTTCTGTGGTTCTCTTGCTAACTCGAAGTTAGGTAGAGAGCACTTCAGCTCAGCAGTAGCCAAAGGTCTTCATTGAAATTGGGCAGCGCTCTGAGGACCAATTTACCCTTCTCGATAAGTAATTCTCTATCAATGGGGGAAAAAAAACATGTCTCCCTCTCATCCCAGATTTTCATATTCAGCTGGAAATCTCTTCCATATTTTCCTCTATTAGCAATTATGGTTAGCAGAACCATCGAGGTAACAGATGGTCTTAGTTTTATCTCTGAGTGCCCTGGTTAATAAGGGCTCTTGGCAATGCTTCATTTCTTCTTGCACATGTCTTTTCTCTGGCTAAAGATTGCCAGCTGTCCTTCCCCTGGCATTTGTCAAAGAGGAGCTTTTCATGAGTCAGCTGTTCAAGGCAGGGTTTAAAACCTGGCTTGATCCACCGATATTTAAAATGTAATCCTTGGATGTACGTTCACAGCTGTTTGCATGGCCGTGCTTTTTTTTTTCTTTCTTTCTTTCTTCCCTTTAATGAATTGTAATTGGCTGGATTCACAAAACATTGCATGTTGTGGTAGCAAATTCTATTCTACATGAAGAACGAAACACCTTCAGTAAAGTATATGACCACATCTCTGGGTAATTGTCTTTGCCTGGCCACCCAAGAGTTCGCTCTGTAAATTTTATCTATTTTATGAAATACCAAATCAGGATTAACTTGTAGAATCTTAGCCAGGGCTTCAGAGCAAACTTGTCTCAAGTCCTGTCTTTCCTCCTCTCGAATTCCCCGAAGCCGTATGGCAAATTCCATCGCCCGGAATTGTATCATAACAATCTCATCTTCAATTCTCTGCATTTTATTGTCAACTTCATCAATTTTATAATCATTGTCTTTCATCCTAACATTAACTTCTGATTTAAATTCTTCAACTTTAAAATCAACTTTCCCAATAAAATCTGCCAGGCCAGACGCCACTTCTGATATTTTTTTGGTCACCATAATTTGGTTCTGTTTCACCATGTCTTTAATTTCATTAATTTCCTGCAAAAATTCCTGATGTGATTTTTGAAGTTCCTGTTGTGATTCTTGAAATTTATCATCCAAAGTTTTAGAAATAAATTCTTTTAAATCTGCCACATCAAATTCTTTTTTCTGAGTTTGTAACTGTTGAGCAGGGGGAAGTTGCGTTTGCTGTTTGTGTGTGGGGGATCCCCCCCCTAATGCCTTCCCTTCCTGCTTCTTTGAAGCCATCCTGGCTCGTGATCTAGTTTTTCTAAAGAGAGAGGTTCCTTTTCCTTTCCCTCCTGCACAAAGACTTCTAAAAAAGTCCCCCAGATTTGATCAAACAAGGGTTAAAATAAAGCAAAGTCCAATATTGAAAAGGGAAAAAATTTCCGAGTTATTTCTCTTGTAACAAGCAAGGCAGCTTAGTAGCAACTTGGAAACTTTGTAGCAAAACAAAGTAACTTCACCAATCCACACTCGCTGGCTCGTTAACTCTGAAGCTAGGCGCCATGTTTTTTCAAAGCACTTTCACTCACTCGCATTTTCTCAGATTGAAAAGTCAACAAAGTGCTAATACTTGCGTTTCCAAATTTCAGGATTCAGGTAGTTTCGCTGTTTATTAAAGCTGGTGCTTTCGCTTTAAGTTTCCTGCAGCCGGCTTGTTCTGCAGAAGCAGAATCGTCCCTCGCCGCCCGGAGTCTCAGCAGGTTGGAAGGGAGCCGCGCCTGTTTCCTCCCCAGAAACAATTCCCTGGGGGGTTACAGGGGCTCGACCTGTGCCCTGCTATCTCTCCTCCAATAATCCTCAGGATTTTGAAGTTTTCGAGCCGCTTCTCGATCGCGAAGCGGCTCTACAGGCGGCGGGGCTGGCGGAGCTTCAAAGAGCGCCGCCGTCGCCGAAGACAAGGAAACCGGAAGTCCTGTGGTCATATACTTTACTGAGAGAGAAATTAGAAATGATATCCTGCAAAAATCTTTCCACACCTCTATACAAGTGGGGGGCTCACGGCTTGTAATTTTTAAAGAGTTACCTCCTAAAATGCTGAAAGCTAGAAAAGAATTTGGTTTTCTTGTTAAGGAATTGAAAAATTTACAGATACCCTTCCGGTGGGACGCACCAGCTGGGGTAATTTTCAGATATAAGGGAGAAGGATATCGGTTGAATACCGTGGAGAAGGCGCAACACTTTTACAGTACTATTCTTATGGAAAGAACACCATCTCCACGTACATCTACAGTTCTGGAGATTAAGGAGAGTGAAGAGAGGCAATTGAAAGAACAGTCTAAGCAGGAATTAGAAAACGTGCAAGGTGCAGAAGGAGGTATTCTGAGTGAGCCATCGCTGGATTCTTCTCCAATTTTGGATTTGATTCAGTTGACTGAAGTTAAAGATCAACGTATAACTAGAGCTCAATCCAAGCTACTTAAACAGAAGCAACAACAACAACAGGAAAGACAAGACAAGAAGGCAGTTAAGAGCACTGCACAAGAGACTGGCGCTATGGGAGGAGCGAGATCGAAGCTTGTGGATCAACTTCAAGCATATTGCTCCGCGCTCCATGAAGAGGTCAATGACCTTTAAGTGTTTATCTTGGAATGTCAATGGGTTGAATTCAGCACAGAAAAGGAAAAAATTATTTACATATTCGAAACAATTTAATAATGATATAATATGTTTACAAGAAACGCACATTACAACTCAAGATCAAAAATATTTGATAAACTCAAAACTAGGAGCACATTATATATCTTCAACTTCGCAGAAAAAGAATGGTGTGGTTATTTATGTAAATAAAAAATTAACAGCAAAAGTTATAGAAGTAGATCAAGATGGTAGATTTGTAGCAATTGAATTGTTTACAGCAAATGGACAAATTCTTTTGATTGGAATTTATGCTCCCAACCAACAACAGGATTATTTCTACAAGATGTTACATACTAAAATATTGCAATGGGACTACAGATCTATTTTAATTATGGGAGATTGGAATGGAGTAATTGATTCTAAATTAGATAAAAAGAGCTTGGCAAAGTCTAGAATTAGATTACCACAGACCTTTTTTGATATGAAAGAAGATATGGAACTAAAAGATGTTTGGAGAATACATAACCCAAATGAATTGGATTACACTTTTTTTTCTGATAGACATAGATCTTTTTCTAGGATTGATTTTATCTTGTTGTCAAATGATCTACTTGTTAAGACAAAAAGAACAAAGATTTTTCCAAGAATTTTGACTGATCATAGTCCTGTATGGATAGAAATCGAGATGGATAAGGTTGAGAGACGTTCTTGGAGATTAAATGAGAACCTGTTTAGATATGAAAAAAATATAATAGAACTTAAAAAGCATTTGAAAGAATTTTTTGAAATAAATTTGAATAAAGGTACCCCAGTTGAAATTGTTTGGGATGCAAGTAAAGCTTATATGAGAGGGGTACTTATCTACATGAATTCTAAACATAGACTGTTCCGACAAAAGAAAAGATCTGAGTTGGAAATGGAAATAAAGAATAAAGAACAGTTACTTATTAAAAACCCAACAGATGAAAGAATACGAAGTGCTATAAAACTTTTGAAAGATCAATTCCAAATGCTTATGGCGGAACAAGTTGCAACAAGTTTACAATACGCGAAGCATAATACATTCTGCAATGCTAATAAACCGGGCAGATGGTTGGCTTACACATTGAGGAAAAAACAAAGTATACGGACTATTGATAGTATTGATATTGGAGGGAAAGAAATCTTTCAACAAAAACTAATTAAAGAAGCTTTTGTGGATTATTACACTAAACTATATGCCAAAGATGAGGTGCAGAATGGACTTATAGAAAAATATTTAAAGGATAAGAGAGTTACAAAAATTACTGATCAACAAAAGGAAAGAATGAATTATCCTATAACAGAGGAGGAGATAACAGTAGCAATTAAACAGCTAAAAATAGCCAAAGCTCCTGGTACGGATGGTTTGACTGCAGTGTACTATAAAACTTTACAAGCTGAAATGGTGGGACAACTTAGAGATTTATTTTGCAATATTCAACAAGGGGGTAAAATACCCCCATCCTGGACAACTGCTTATATATCTTTGATACCAAAAGAACAAGTTGGTCCTAAAAAACCAGAGAACTACAGACCAATATCTCTTTTGAATACAGACTATAAAATTTATGCGAAGGTATTAGCCAACAGGTTGATGCCAGTAATCCAAAAGGTGATTCATGAGGACCAAGCGGGATTTATTGAGGGTAGATACATGAAGGACAATGTAAGGCAAGTAATAGACTTATTGGAATATCTTGATAAGAATAAACAGATTTCTGCAGTGCTGGTCTTTTTGGATGCGGAGAAGGCCTTTGATAGAGTGGATTGGAATTTTCTACTAAAGACTTTAAAAAAGATGGGTTTTGGGGACCAGTTTACACAGGCAATCTCAGCAATTTATCAAGAGCAAAAAGCACAGATTATTATTAATGGAAGTTTGACGACAGAGTTTAAAATTGAAAAAGGAACAAGACAGGGATGTCCGTTGTCCCCACTTTTATTTATTTTAACATTGGAAGTCTTGCTAAATATAATACGGGACTCAAAAATTTTGAAAGGCATAATGATAAGGCAAGAGGATTATAGAATAAAGGCATTTGCAGATGATCTGGTGGTTACCCTATCACAACCAATGGAATCAATAATCTTGATGAACGACATTATACAAGACTATGGTAGAGTTTCAGGTTTCAGAGTGAACTCAAAAAAGACTAAAATGATAGTCAAAAATATGACACAAGATCGTAAATATGAGTTCGAAAGGAGGGCAGGTTTTGAAATTGTACCTAAGGTAAAATATCTTGGAGTTCAGGTTGCAGAATCAAACATGAAATTGTTTCAAAATAACTATGAGGTGTTGTGGCGAGAGGCTCAGAAAGACATGGAGACTTGGAAAAAGCTGCAACTGTCTTTACTTGGAAGAATAGCAGCAGTTAAGATGAACATTTTGCCAAGATTTCTGTTTTTGTTTCAAATGATTCCGGTGCTTAAAAGTGACAAACAACTGAAAGTTTGGCAAACTGGACTTAATAAGTTTGTGTGGAACGAGAAAAAGCCGAGAGTGAAATTGAAAATTATGCAAGATGTTCCAGAAAGAGGAGGCCTTAAACTTCCAAACCTACAGTTATATTATGATGCAGCAGCTTTAACTTTAACAAGTGATTGGTTTGGAAGTAAAAAGGCTGGAATATTGAATGCAGAAAGTTTTGATCTTGAATTTGGATGGCATGCTTACTTATTTTATGATGACAAAGTTGATAAAGTATTTAAAAGTCATATACTTAGAGACTCTTTGATGAGAGTTTGGAAGAAGCACCGACTCAAATGGGATTATAAAATACCGCTATGGCTGGATCTTGGTCATACCTTGTGGAATACAAATATAATGTCACTCGGGGGGTTTTTATACAAAGAGGTTCTTTTTACAGATGCGGGCAGATGGCAGTTGAAGACATTGCAGACACTGTTGGACGAAGGGATTAATTTAACCTGGTTACAATATAATCAATTACAACTGAGATGGAAAGAGGACCAAAAAACTGGTATTATGTTGCATGAGGAAGAATTGGTTAGACATATAAGAGAGAAAGGTCCAATGCATATTAAAAGGCTTTACAATGTTTTGCTAGAAAGGGATTCAGAAACGGAATTAGTTAAAGATTGTATGATTAAGTGGGCACAAAATTTTGAAGAACCAGTGATGTTGGAAACATGGGAAAAAATTTGGGTTCAGAATGTTAAATTTACACAGTCGCAGAATTTGAGGGAAAATTTTTATAAAATGTTTTATAGATGGCATCTAGATCCTAAAAAGTTGTCATGTATGTACCCTAATGTTCAGCCAAAATGTTGGAGATGTGAATGTTTGGATGCTACGTATTATCATGTTTGGTGGACCTGTAGGAAAGTTAAGGCTTTTTGGATAAAAATATGGTGGGTCATGCAGAATGTTTTGAAGAAAAAAATTCAATTTTCTCCACAATTGTTTTTATTGGGCATAGTTAAGGGTTTTACACGGGATGAAACAAAATTAATATTGTATATGATAACAGCAGCAAGATTGTTGATAGGTAAATATTGGAAGAATGAAGCTTTGCCTACTATCGAGGAATGGACTTCGAAGATGGCCAGTTTTGCAGAGATGGCGAAGATTTCAGCATATTTAAAAGATTGTTCACAAGAGACTTATGAATGGGAATGGAAAAGGTGGATAGAATATGTTCAGAACAAATACCAAATTAGAAAGTATCAAATAGCTTTTATTTGAAAACAATGTATTAGAAATATTTTAATATAAAGAGACAAAGAGGGAAAATTATGTAGGGGGAGGGATGGGTTCAGGTATATATATCAGTGTTATTAGTTATGAGTACATAACAGGGAAGTCTGGGGGGGGGAGGGTTAGGGAGGGTTAGGGAGGACGGGAAGTTTGGGGAGGGAGGTGGGGGGGTGAAAAAAAAAAGGGGTGAAAATGTAATTGTAAAACTTTTGCAATAAAAAAAAAAAAAAAAAAAAGAACGAAACACCTTAAAGGTTACCAGATTGATTAGCTTTTTGGGGGGGAGGGCAATGCACTGACATCCAAATGGATGACACGCATCGTGATCTGTAATAGATTACCTGCTAATAAGCTTCTTAATCTTGACAATGCCACAAGACTCCTTTTTAATCCTCCCCTGTAAATGACCAAGAGGTCTACTCCATTGATTGTACTTCTGATGGTTTGCAAATAAATATTTTCCTCTATGGTTTTGGATTTACTGTAAGTATCTTGCACAAGGAAGAAAAACCTATACATCAATCATAATGTAATGCTTGCTACCCTATTTTTCCAAGCTAAAATACCTTAAAACTATTGTAGCCTTGCAACACCGTATCCTTCCTAAGACAATTAACTGAACTAAATTCTCTGTTCTGGTTGAGGGTCATCCATTCCCACCTTTCTTCTCTCCCATCCACCCATTTACAGTTTGCTATTATGAATGTTTGCGATTGTGGTCGCTCCCTTGTAATAAATCAGTTTTCTACATTTAGATTTTGTTGGAAGAAATATCCATCTGGTTCAGTTCCAAGCATGGAGAAAGACACTGGAAACATGGAGGCTGATTGGAAAGATGGTTGAATGGAGCAGAACCATCAAGCATATGGTCTTGGTGCAGCTGAACACATGGACTGGAGAGTGAGGGTTATATATACCCTCTCTTGGGTCTTACCCTTGAGCTTCCTGTTCCTGTGGCAAGGGCATGTATTCTATTGGTTGCTGTGAGACTCCCATGGGGCTATGCAGGGGTCATAGCTAACTTTGTCTGAGCTCCCAGGTTTAGTTGAAACTTGGAGGGTGATGCAGTGTCCCCAGGTGGTCGTGCCAGGGGTTAAATGCTCCTGGTTCAGACCAGATCACCTGATCTGGTAGCAATGGTGGTGGGTGGTTCGGAGAACTGGTAGCAAACATCCCTGCCCACCCCCCATGCCCAGCTAAGTCGCGCAATCATCAGAGGCTTTTTTATTTATTTTTAAAAGCATTTTTTATACAACCTCTTTGGCTGAAAAAATGCTTTTAAAAGTAAAAAAAAGCCTCTGATGATCACGCGGCTCAGCTGGGATCATCAGAGGCTTTTAAAAGCATTTTTTTTACAACCTCTTCGGCCGAAGAGGTTGTAGAAAAAATATTTTTAAAAGCCTCTGACGATCCCAGCTGAGTTGCCTGATTGGCAGAGGCTTTTAAAAGCATTTTTTAACAACCTCTTCGGCCGAAGAGGTTGTAGAAAAAATGCTTTTAAAAGTTTTTTTTAAAAAAAGTTACCACGCCCACCCAGTCACATTACCCCACCACCACCAAGCTATGCCCACAGCACCGGTAGTAACAAATTTTACATTTCACCACTGGGTCGTGCCATGTGGGGAGCTCTGCTGATAGAAAATCCTATTATGTCCTGGAGGGTAATGTCTTAATCCCATCACTCTGGAGCTGAAGGTCTTTTGTCTTGTAAATAGGATGGCCAAATATCTGCTAAGGGTAGGGAGCTGGGGCTGAGTTTCTGTCTCCCTTAAAATTTCTATTTCTCTTTTAGGGGAAATATAATATTCTGCCTTCTTAATATTTCTCAAAATATTTCCTTTTTCTAGGAGAGGGAAGGGTGCTAACTTTCTACAATTTGTATTCCTGAACATCCATGTCCAAGCTAGACTTCCGTTTTTTATTTTAAAAAGCCCAAATCAAATAGTCCTGCTGTTTTGTACAGGGATGAATCCTGAGTAAACAATTGTGGCTGTTAAGAACATTATTTTTAGAATTAAGGGTGCCAGTCGAACAAAACACAGCCAAGTGAGAAATTCAATGGCTGTCAGCCATTTTCACAAAGATTAGAGCCTTAGTTTTAAAAAGGTGTGGAGCAGAAGAAAAAGAGGTAATATCCTTGTGTACGTGTGTGGGGAGGAAGACACAAAGGGTCAGAGTAAACGAAATCATTTTCTTTTTCCTTCTTCCTTAGAAAAGCTTTTTGCTCTTTTAGAAATAATTTTGAGTGTCTTCTAGAGACAGCGTTGTAAAGAAAATGCATCATTCTTCCTTGCCCTCAAAACAGGACATTTTGTTGTCTTTTAATTGAAAGATGTCGAGCGTTTGATATTACTTTAAAAATAAATCTTATCTGACACTGGCTTGCACTTTTCTGTCTCTCCTGCTGGCTACGTTCACACAACACACTTAATCAGGTCAGTGAAAGACCTGCTAGCTATATTTGTCCGATGTGCAAAAGCTTGAACAGTGTGAATAATGGTTTATGTCTTAGCATATGTGAAATTAGCCAGTCTGGTTAGTTTATGAAGCTTTTTCATTAAATTTTATTAAGGTTTTATTCATGTTTTTTTAAATTAAATTACATAAACCCAGATAATGAGCTAATCCGGTAACTGGGTGATGTCTATTGTGAGATGGTAGTGTTTTTGCAAGGGTTGAATCATAAATCAAGGAAGCCTCAAGGAATTTCCTAATAACATCTGGGCAGCTATCACCGGAGCTGGAATGCTGAACAAAAAACTTTCCAAGCAAGAAACAATCATCATTAATTAATCCTTTACTTTATATGTGCCTGAGCCAAATTTTGGCACCGATATGTTCATTCTGAAAGCAATTTCAATTATCACATTTATTATGCATACATGCCCCATTGCTTTACAACACGTGGAACAGGTATGAAGAAATATTCTAACTTAGTTTTATCTTTTTTAATAGAATAACAGAGTTGGAAGGGACCTTGGAGGTCTTCTAGTCCAGCTCCCTGCTCAAGGTATAGGAAATGGTAGAGGAATTTCATACAAATGGCTGTCCAGTCTCTTCTTAAAAACCTCCAGGATTGGAGGACCCACAGTTTCTGAAGGCAAGTCGTTCCATTGGTTAATTGTTCTAACTGTCAGGAAATTTCTCCTTAGCTCTAGGTTGATTCTCTTCTTGATTAGTTTCCACCTATTGCTTCTTGTCTTGCCTTTTGATGCTTTGGAGAATAGGTTGACTTCTTTATGGCAAACCCTTAGATCAGTGATGGCTAACCTTTTTGACATCATGTGCCAAAAGCAGGGTGAGTGGGGGGGGGTTGTGTGCGTGTGTGCCCACACCCATAATTCTATGTGCCCCGTGCATGTGTGCACGACACCCTCCCCCACCCCACGCTCCCCATGCTTTTGGCCCACAATCTCCCCAGGCTCCAGAGTCTCTCTAGGAGCCTGGGGAGGGTGAAAACAGCCTTCTCCACCCACCTCCCGGAGGCCCTCTGGAGGCCAGAAACAGCCCGTTTGCCGACTTCTGGAAGTTGGCAAACAGGCCATTTCCAGCCTCTGGAGGACCTCTGGGGGATGGGGAAGGTTGTTTTTACCCTCCCCAGGCCTCTAGAGAGGCTCTGGAGCCTGGGGAGAAGAAAAAATGGGCCGTTCCCCACCTCCCCAGGCCCTCTGGAGGCAGGAAACAGCCTGTTTCCCTACTTCCGGGTGGCCCAGAAGGCCCGAAAATCAGCTGACCGGCGCCAGAGCTGAGCTCGCGTGCCCACCAATATGGCTCTGTGTGCCACCTGTGGCACGCATACCATAGGTTCGCCATCACGGCCTTAGATTATTGGAAGAGTGCTATCATGTCACCCCTAGTCCTTCTTTTTCATTAAACATTATACCCACTTCCTGCGACCGTTCTTCATAGGTTGCCTTTGATCCCCTAACATTTCAGGGACACCCACAAGAGGATTAAAAAAGTCAAGATCGTGGTCTCCACTTTAACATTGAGGTCCCATGTCTTTTTTACATGCATAGCAGAGCTTTGATTAGGCAGTTGGGACTATCATCTTGAGTTTTCTTTTAACCTTCTTCCACTTCCTGTGGACACACCTATCCTTCAGACAAACAGATAATAATTTTTATTTTATTTTATTTATTTATTTTGTCAAACACGTATTAGATAACAGATATAGGTATAAACATGGTTATTAATACATGGAATGGATATGAATAAAAGGGGACAAAGAGCCGAGGTGGCGCAGTGGTTAGGGTGCACTACTGCAGCTACTTCAGCTGACTGCTAGTTCAGCAGATCAGTGGATCAAATCTCACCGGCTCAAGGTTGACTCAGCCTTCCATCCTTCCGAGGTGGGTAAAATGAGGACCCAGATTGTTAGGGGGCAATATACTATTTAGTATACTGTCTTTGGTGTAAGCCGCCCAGAGTTCTCGGAGAGTGGGGGGCATAGAAATATGACTAATAATAATAGTAGTAGTAGTAATAATAATAACAACAACAACAATAATAATAACAATAACAATAATAATAATAATAATAATAATAATAATAATAATAATAATAATAATAATAAAAAATGACAGGGACGGTAGGCACATTGGTGCGCTTATGCACGCCTCTTACAGACCTCTTAGGAATGGGGTGAGGTCAACAGTAGACAGTCTTAAGTCAAAGTTTTGGGGATTTGAGGAAGAAACCACAGAGTCAAGTAGTGTATTCCAGGCATTGACTACTCTGTTGCTGAAGTCCTTCCTACAATCAAGTTTGATATGGTTTACTTTAAGTTTGTATCTATTGTGTGACAGATAGGACATTGTAATGGATAAGTTTGTGTACTACGCTTAGGTCAGACTGACGGCGCCGTAGTTCTAAATTGTCTAGCCCAAAATTTAAAGTCTGGTGGTATAAGGTATTCTGTTGGAAGCGGAGGAGTGGAGGACTCTTCTTGTGAAATATCTCTGGACTCTCTCAATTGTATTAATGTCCAATATTTGAGAATATTGGTCTAGCAAATGTTTTGTATGCTCTAGTTAGCAGTACAATATTACCAGAGAAGAAGATACGCAAGATTAGATTAACAACTCTTAATGCCTTTTTGGCAATGTTGTTACAATGGGCTCTGGCACTTAGATCATTAGAGATGAGTACTCCAAGGTCTTTGACAGAGTGAGGGTCGTCTACAAGGTCATGTCCATCCAGCTTGTAATTTATGTTCTGATTTTTTTTTGCCGATATGTAAGACAGAGCATTTGCTGGTTGAGATTTGAAGTTGCCACTTGTTTGACCATTCTGACACATAATCAAGGACTTGTTGAAGGGGAGCAGCATTGTCGGTGGTGTTGAATAGTTTTACATCATCAGCGAAGAGAACACAGTTGCTTTTAATATGATCACAAAGGTCATTTATGTAAAGTATGAAGAGAGTTGGTCCTAGAACGCTGCCTTGATTAGCTATACCTAATCTGCTGTGCTCCTTGTTTCTCCCCCCAAATATTAAGTATGACCTCAGTCACCAAAATGTTATGTCCTCCATCCTCATGCAATTACTGCGAGTTCAATTCTCACCAGGCTCAAGGTCGACTCAGCCTTCCATCCTTTCTAAGGTGGGTAAAATGAGGACCCGGTTTGTGGGGGCAATAAGCTGACTTTGTATAAAATATACAAAAGTATGAAGGCTATTGCTTAATGTATTGTAAACCACCCTGAGTCTCCGGAGAAGGGCGGCATATAAAAATAAATAAATAAATAAATAAATAAATAAATAAATAAATGATGGCCATGAGCCTGGATTAGAAGAATGTGCTCAGTCCAGTCCAGTCCATCTGATAACAGAGGATAAGAAGATTTACAAGAGAAAGAAAGCGACTGTTCAGATAAGGAGCCAGGAAAATGTTCCTTTCGTGGATGAAGTCTAAGAGGCATTTAGCACAACTTTCTTAGCATTGATTGCTCCCTCCACAACCCCCCCCACCCTCTTTACTCAGTAGGACCAAAATGGCATATAATCTTCTGTATCTGTCAGAAGTACTTTATTCTGCATCACTCTCTAAATTCCCTCTGAGCTTCAACGGTTAAGAGACTAACATAAGATCCTCACCCACAAGAAGCCAGAGCTTCATATGGAAATCTTCCTGCTGCCACCTGCTGTTGTTTGTGAAGATGGTGAATCCAGGGATCCGGGAAGGTGGCTGTTATGCAAATTAGCTGTCTTGAATCGGGGATCCGGGATTGGAAGAGAGAAGGATTCGATATGAGTTTTTCACTGTGAAGATGGGGAATGAACGACTCAGTCTAAATTTCTTCAATATTTGCATGATATTTATTTATTTGTTTGTTTGTTTGTTTGTTTGTTTGTTTGTTTTAATTTCTATACCGCCCTTCTCCAGGACTCAGGGCGGTGAACAGCCAGAATAAAACAGAACATACAAAATTTAAAAACAGTTTAAAAATAATTAAATATTTTTGGCCGCAATTTAAAACAACCCGATTAAAATCAATTAAATTTAACCAAAACAGTGGGATCAAGCCAGCCCGGCTAGGTGAAATAAATAAGTTTTCAGGGCCCAACGAAAAGTCCGGAGGTCTGGTATTGTACGTATCTCTGGGGGGAGGTTGTTCCAGAGGGCGGGCGCCACCACAGAGAAGGCTCTCCCCCTGGGGGTCGCCAGCCGACACTGTCTGGCGGACGGCACCCTGAGGAGGCCCTCTCTGTGTGAGTGTACTGGCCGGTGGAAGGCTATTGGTGGCAGAAGGTATACATAGAGGTAGCGGGGAAGCATCAAAATGCCTGAAGCAACTTCATGTTTTGGCCAAATGGGATGGACGGCAACAAGGGTGATCCGGTAAAAAAAATTAAACTGTGCTGAATCAATGCCCAAACTGTTCTACTTCAACAAAAGTGAAAACGTTCAAAAAGGCTTTAAAGTAAAATTTTGACTTCTCTAGTCTTTTTTTTTTCCCAAGGGCAATCGTGCCAATCTGGTTTGGCCATTTGACAAAAGATACCTGAAACTTTGCCCATGCTCTTGGCAGGGTTGGAAGATGGTAAGGGAAGAGCAGAACTGACTCTCAACCTTTTCCACACCACTCCCAGTTTGGAGAACAATTCTTAGGGGCAGAGGCAGGGGTGGGCTGCTGGGGATTCACAGGGGTTCGGGAGAACCTTTAGCTAAGATTCTGTGCAGTTCGGAGAACCCTCACATCCCACCCCTGGCTGGCCCATCCCACCCCCCCTCCCAGGAGTCCCCATGTGGCTTATATTGGATGCAGGTAAGTGCAGGGCACACACGGAGGCTCGGGGAGGGCAAAAAATGGGCCTACCAGAAGTTCAGGAAGACTGGAAACAGGCCCGTTTCCGGCCTCCAGAAGGCCTCTGGATCCTGGGGAGGCCGTTTTTGCCCTCCCAGAGGCTTGAGGAAATCCTCCAGAGCCTGGGGAAGGAAAAAATCCCCCCCCATCCGCTGCCATGGTGCAGGAGGTTGACTAGATCACACGCACCATGGCCACACCCACCCAGCAACAAGGCAGAGAACCCCTTGTTAAAATTTTTGAAGCTGACTTCTGGGTGGGAGGGATGGCAGGTCTCCATCCCGGGTCTCCATCCTTCAGAGCTGATCTCTGGGATTGGACTCCTGATAGGTAAAGAGCAATCTCTCCTTCTCCCAACTCTGGCAGCTGATCCCCAGGCTGTTTGAGAGCAGCCCAAACAACATCTGACAGATGCAGTGGAGAAATTGCACCGGGAAGCATTGGGAGGTAGGGGGAGGAGGCAATGGCTCTCTCTTCTGCTTCACCTCACATTCCCCTGTTGCCACCACTGATCAGCTGCAGTTCAGCTTGATCTGGATCCTCAAGCTTTATGCGTCCCCAGAGTAGGAGTTTCTCAGCCAAAAGCAGCAGAAGGAAACAGCTAGAAAGTACGGAAATCCCTTTCCCAGACAAAATGCCTCTCATGCACATATAAAGAGCCATATATGAAGAACGGTTGCAGGATTTGGGTTTGGCTAGCATAGAGAAGGGGATGCGGTGGCTCAGTGGCTAAGACGCTGAGCTTGTTGATCAGAAAGGTCGGCAATTCGGCAGTTCAAATCCCTAGCGCCGCATAACGGAGTGAGCTCCCGTTACTTGTTCCAGCTTCTGCCAACCTAGCAGTTCGAAAGCACGTAAAAATGCAAGTAGAAAAATAGGGACCACCTTGGTAACAGCGCTCCGTGCGCCTTCGGCATTTAATCATGGTGGCCACATAACCATGGAATTGTCATCAGACAACGCTGGCTCTTCGGCTTAGAAATGGAGATGAGCACCGCTCCTAGAGTCGGGAATGGTTAGCACGTATGTGTGAGAGGAACCTTTACCTTTACCTTTTAGCCTAGAGAAATGAAGGACTAAGGGTGACATGATAGCAGTATTCCAATATTTGAAGGGCTGCCACAAAGAGAAGGGGGTGAACTTATTTTCCAAAGCAGCAGAGAATGTGAACAAGAAACAATGCATGTAAACTAATCAAGGAGAGAAGCAACCTGGAATTAAGGAGACATTTCCTGACAAAACAATTAATCAGTGGAACAACTTGCCTCCAAAAGTTGTGAGTGCTCCAACACTGGACGTTTTTAAGAAGAGACTGAAAAAGCTTGCCTTCAGAAATTGTGGGTACATTATAACTGGAGGTTTTTAAGAAGAGACTGGACAGCCTCTTGTCTGAAATGGTATAGAGTCTCCTGCTTGAGCAGGGGGCTGGACTAGAAGACCTCCAAGGTCCCTCCCAGAATCTTTATTCTGTTCTATCACTCATCTCGCATGACATGTTCATCCCTTCTTCCAGCTTCAACTTCAGCTCCCCAGTGGGAAAAGTAATTGGTGGATGGTTTCCTGCTGGCTGATGAACTTTGATCGGTGGAAGGGGAAAGAAAGCCATCATATCACGTAAATCTAGAAGGAGAGCATTCTCCTGGCTTCAATAGTCAGGAAGAACAACACTTGACCCGGAGCTGTCCAAGGTACCGTACATCATATTTCTTGGCCAACTCAAGACCAGAACCAAAGTTCTATATCACAAGTGCGAAGAAGAGAGCTGGAGATTAGCAGCTTCCTGAGAAAGTGGCTTTTGTAGCCTGGCCACCCAATTGTCTGAAAAACATATTCATATTGCAGAGAGTTTATCTGAATTTCCAGATATTTAGAGGACCAGGATAGAAGTGTAACATTCCAATAACATAAGAAAGATCAATATTGCAGCTTGTAGAAAGTCTTCTGACAAGAGATGAGGACGTGAATGATGACCAATGTCTTGCTTTCCCCACACGTCTCTGATAGGTAGAGAGTAACTCATTGATACCCATGCCAATGTCAAAAGAGCCTATCACAACTCTTTGCCTCTTCGGAACATTCTCCGTGTAGGAAAGAAAAATAACAATCTTGCCTGCTACACTATGTGTAGCAGTCTTGAAAACTTTGAAATCTACAATCAAGTGCTTCAAAGTCACTTGATTGGATTTACTGCTTCAAAACAGATTGCCTGCTTCCGGCATACCGGCTTCGATGGGATGATTCAATCAAAGCTTTGTCAAATCAAAGCAATTCTTTGAAGGTTTGTGCAGTCTTCAAACTGTTTGTTCTCAGCCTTAAACTTCTTACCCCCTTTCTCTCCCAAAATATACCTTATGGTTAACAGGGTTTTTCCCCCTTCTAGTTCCCCAGCTGTTTTCCTCTCACTATATTTTGGATAATGCCCTTCCTTCCTTCCTTCCTTCCTTCCTTCCTTCCTTCCTTCCTTCCTTCCTTCCTTCCTTCCTTCCTTCCATCCATCCTTCCTTCCTTCCTTCCTTCCTTCCCACAGTCCTATGTTACACATTAATCAAGGATGCACTTTCTAATTTTCCCCCATTGCTCACCAAGTAGTCTTTACAGTAATTTCCTACATCTCACACAAATGTTATTACATTATATCACACAATATGAAATTATTAATACAGTTACTGGTGACCTTCTCAATTTATTCATCATTCTTCATGATGTAACTCTTATAATCCCAAATGCTCATTTGGGCTAAACTAACATTCCTTGCTACACCTTCCTTATGTAGCCTATAGGATAACAGATCCCCAAGATGATATCTTTCCCTTATGTTCAGGATCTGGGTCTTCTTGCTTGTGTTTAAGAATCAATTAAGAATTGATTCCATAGAAATACCAGCTCAATTAATTAAACTACAATCTAGACCATGAGTTCAAGTCCTGCCTTAGCCGTGAAAAACCAACTGAGTGACTTTGGTCATCCTCTTTCAGCCCAACCCACCACACAGATTGTTGGGGGGGCAATAGGAAGAGGAATTTGTGTTGGATATGTTGGCCGTCTTGTGTTATTTGTAAAAATAATAAAGGCAGGTACAAATGAAATAAATAATAAAGATTAGGGACTAGGTATATATTCTGGGGTGCAATGAGGAAGAACACACAAGGAACACATCACATTTCAGATTCATTGAATCCTTCCCTAGTGTTGTGGCCCACCAGTGGCCAGTGGAGCTGGTGGCAGACTCGGACAATGAGGAGGTTGGGGAGGAACGTGGGCCAGTCCTGGAGTCTAAGGCTCCGATGAGTGCTCTGCGTCGGAGGCAGAGATGGGGCCAGGGCCAGGGGTGGGTTCTACTTACCTTTACTACTGGGTCGCAACGGGATCGCGTGCACATGCTTGCTGCACTTGTACATGCACCGAGCTTCTGGGCATGCACAGAAGCTTCTGGACATGCGCAGATCACCTATGATGACATCCAGGGCAGTGGGCGGAGCCTCCCACCGATTTTACTACCGGTTCTTGCGAACCAGTCTGAACCGGGGGCAACCCACCACTGGCCAGGGCTGTCTGACAGTTATCGGCTACCTTCGGAGTTGGAGATAAGTGGGGCAGAAGAACATCTGGAGCCTGTTCCCGATGTGCGCATCTACAGAGCTGTCAGGAGAAGGGAACAATTAAGGAACAGAGGTCGACTTGGGAGTAAAGGCACAAGAGGGCGCTGAATGGCCCCTCCCATAGGAAATAAATAGGAGCAAAAGGGGAGTGGCATTTGCAGGAGACAATTAGTTCGTATTATTAGTGGGAAAATTTCCTTATCTGAGGGACTCCTTGCCAAGTATTTCCTTGTATAGCGTTGCGTCTGGAAGCTATCGGCCTGGCAACTATCCAAGGACTGATAAGGTCTGTGGTTGCAATTCACCCTTGAAAGACTGTTTGCCAGGACTTTGCTGGATGTGAATGCTAGGAATTCACATTAGCCAAATAAAAAGGGGTCTTTTTCGGGACAAGGAGTCTGTTTCGTGATTTGGTGAAGCTTAGTCAGAATACCTAGCTTGGAGACAACGCACCTGCGAGATGAGGGGTCCTTGGTGCTCTCTGAGCTTTGTGGTTTTCCTGCAGACATTTCATTAGCCAAAATAAGTAATATCATCATTGGTGACTAGCAGAGAGCACCAAGGACCTCTCATTTCAACCCTGAGCTACTAATATTCTCCTTTATTGGTATTACATCTGAGAAGAATTTCCAACTTCTTTCTCGCTCTCCCCAGTAAATTCATGCTATGGTTTACTTATTCATTATGTAAATAAGTTCTATTTCCACATGTCTTCTCACATGTGCATCTTCCCTTCTTCCATCCAAGCCATCTGTCCTTCCATTTTATCTTCCAGCACTTCCCTAGCTCTAGCACTGGTATTTCAACAATGAGGACAAAGGGTTTCCGCCTTTGATGGAAGAAATAATCAGGCGGCTTTAGAAAAGTGTAGTTTCCCCCCATGGGCTTGTGCAATGTCACAAGTTGTCACGATGTCACAAAGACTTCCACATGGGTCTTTGCATTGCTCCGGAACAGTGTGATCTCAGGCATTTATTTATTATTTCCAGCTCAGTTATAATGTATCTGAAATTGCACTGAAGGCAATCTTTCTGCTGGAAATGTTAAAGCTCTACAGGGTTTGTAGGCAGGCCATTTCCCCATTGATAGGAGCCTTACCCTGCCTCCTGGGCTCAGAGTAGCCTCTTTCTCTTCCTGCGAAGGGTTCAGCTGGGGGAATGCCGTGCAGGAACATTCTCTCTGTGTGTGTGTGTTTTCCTGAGCTAATGTTACAGGAACGGGGAAAAGAGGGGCTCACCTCTCGCTACAGAATTCCTAATATCACCCCCACCCCATCAATTGCTCATAGTCATTCAAGAAAATCAAGCATACACACACACACACATATACATACATACATACATACATACATACATACATACTGTACATACATACATATATACAGTATGTGTGTGTGTGTGTGTGTATGTATGTGTATATATATATATATATATATATATATATATATATATATATATGTCTCTCTCTCTCATCTCTCATTTATCCTCTATCCTCTATCTCTCTGTCTCTGTCTCTGTCTCTCTCACTCTCTCTCTTTCTCTCATCTATCCTCTGTCTATCTCTCTGTTACTCTCTCTATCTCTCTAATTCTCTATCTCTCCATCTCTATCTCTATCTCTCTATTTCTTTATCTCTCTATGTCTGTCTCTGTCTCTCTATCTCTCTCATATATATCTCTCTCATCTATCCTCTATCTCTCTCTATCTCTCTCATATATATCTCTCTCATCTATCCTCTATCTCTCTCTATCTCTCTATCTCTATCTCTCCATCTCTCTATCTCTATCTCTCCATCTCTCTATCTCTCTGTCCTTCTATCTCTGTCTCTATCTCTATTTCTCTATCTCTATCTCTCTTTATCTATGTCTGTCTCTCTATCTCTCTCATATCTCTCTCATCTATCCTCTATCCTCTGTCTCTGTCTCTGTCTCTCTCCCCCCATCTCCCCATCTCTCTGTCTTTCAATCTCTCTATCTCTCTGTCTCTCTCTCTGTCTCTCTCTTTCTTTCTTTCTCTCTCTCTATTATGTGTGTGTGTGTGTGTGTGTGTTAGAAGAGGCTCTTATTTCTACTGTTAATGTTCCCACTTCTAGCAGAAAGCAAAGGGTAAACCAAAGAATCTTCCTTTTATTTCGCTCCAGCAGTTCTGTAACCTGGTGAATTAGACCGGACTGGGGAGGGAGGGGACAAAGTTGGATTGTGGACAGACTTGGGTTGAGCTACAACATGTGAATGAGGTTCAAAAAGGAATTGTCTTTTGAAAACCATGACGAGGATGGAGGCAGTTTTTTTTGTTTTTTTTTTGGTATTGAT
This sequence comes from Pantherophis guttatus, assembly GCF_059756535.1. Taxonomy (NCBI): domain Eukaryota; kingdom Metazoa; phylum Chordata; class Lepidosauria; order Squamata; family Colubridae; genus Pantherophis; species Pantherophis guttatus. Next base: position 17,696,713 of record NC_142069.1, on the reverse strand, counting down.
CCTTTAAAAAAGCAAATTTTAAAGTATCAGGTGGCTTGAAGTTAACTACTTTTCAGAGAAAGCATGGATTTTGACTGGAAGAAGTTTGGAAATAATGCATTGTGCCTCTTCTCCAGGAGATTTGTATTCAAGCCTATCTTTGTTAGGATCAAACAGATTTATTTCATTATCCAGGCAGTCGGCTGGAAAGGCCACAAGTCTGATTAACCCCATAACTTTGCCTATCTTTCTTCTAGACACTCTTATTTATTGTCCTCACATTAGATCTTATTCAAATCTATCAGCACAGATGGTCACCTCAGCCACTAGCCTGAGATATACATTAAGAGTCGTTTGCATTGATCTGGACCAAATTATGAAAAATGAATAAGAAAAACTGTGCCAAATAGTCCAATAAAGCTTATTTTGGCTGCAGGCAGTTATTATTTCCCTGTTTTTTGAACATCAGTGGTTACTAACCAGAGATAACTATATTGTGCTAACTCTTCTATTCCACAAGATAGTGGAGGACATATCTGGCTGTAATTTGATGGCTGATTTCATTTGAATGATGTAGTTCTCACATTATCTCCACTGTAATATCTCCAGTTCAGGTGAACTGGACATTTGCTACCTGTTTATATAGTAGTAGTATAACAGCCACTGTATAGGACAGACAGGCAGAAGATTAGCAGACATGAACACCACCAGCAATCAGAAGATATGACAAAAACTGCTTAATCTCACATCAGATGGACACTCACATTTCAATTAGGAAACTAACATCTTCAAACCAAATCCAAATATGCCAGTGAAATGGAAGTTTGGCATTCAGACAACTCTGCCATCAATAGACATCTAGAGATAAGCTACATTTACACACCATTTTAAAAAAGTCAATTAAAAAAAAACCTAAGAAGGAAACAAAAAGACTACACAACATCCTTTCCAGTGGCCAACATTTCAGATAAGCAGGGCTTAACCCAAGACAAACATTCAGATAGAAAACAATAATCAAGGAACCACCAAGGAGGAAACCATACCTCCACCAAAACTGAGAGTACAAATTGATGAATATAAACCCGCAGTGAACCTCAAACTCACTCAAACTGATGCAATTATCTAATTGGGCAATGAAATGCCTTTGGACAAACAATCAAGTTTAGAGAGCACCAAGAACTCCATATATATGTATACAATATTGTGTCTTTCCACTCTTCTAAAAATACAGGCATTTCTCTAACTCTGTGTCTGAGAGAAGGGAGGGAAGTGTTTTGAAATATTTGGATTCAAAACACCCATTAGCATCCCTGTTCCGACATTAGGAAGATTAAGCATTTCCTCTCCAAACACTTTTCTTCAGGAATTCCTTTTTGTCTAGCTGAATTAGAAATAGGAACACCTCCCCCCCACACTCCTAAATGTCTTTGGAGTTTATTATTAATCTTTTTTAATTCTTCTGCAGGGAGAATCCATTAGTTCAACCCTCATCTTTTAACAATAAATGATAGCAGAGCAAAATGTGCCCTTTAAACACAAAACCTCCAATACTTTTTTTCTATGTGTTTGAGAAGTGCGAAAAGGAAAAATGATGGCCACAAAGAACAGGGCTCATTCACAAAATGTCATCTGCCTTCCCTCAGGACAACTGCATTGGCTTAGCTTCAATTCTGACTTCACTTCTCACTGCCCTCCGTAAGATCGTACTAGTAGAATTCTGCCTTGGTATAATCAGTTTTCTCATTCAATTTAGGAAAAAGGAAATGGCTTTCAAAAATTATTTTGAAAGAGCAGTCTCCATAGACTACTTCAGTTCACACATATTTATTTATTTATTTATTTATTTATTTATTTATTTGTTTGTCAAACATGTACAAGATAGCAGATATAAATATGAACATGGACATGAACGAACAAAATGAATACAAATAAATGGGGACAGTAGGACAGGGATGGTAGGCACGCTGGTGCACTTATGCACCCCCCCTCCTTTACAGGCCTCTTAGGAATAGGGTGAGGTCCACGGTAGACCGTTTAAGGCTGGAGCTGTGAGGGTCTGAGGATGTAACAACGGACTCAGGTAGTGCATTCCAGGCGTTGACCACTCTGTTGCTGAAGACATATTTTCTGCAATCGAGTTTGGAGCGGTTTACCTTTTTTTTTTTTTTTAATTTGATTTATATGCCGCCCTTCTCCGAAGACTCAGGGCGGCTTACAATGTGCTCAGCAATAGCCTTCATCCTTTTGTATATTTATACAAAGTCAGCTTATTGCCCCCACAAACTGGGTCCTCATTTCACCTACCTTAGAAAGGATGGAAGGCTGAGTTAACCTTGAGCCTTGGCGAGATTCGAACCCTGCAGTAATTGCAGGCAGCTGGTCTTAATAACCAGCTTAATAACAGGGTGCCTTAAACCCCTGTACTACCAAGGCCCTCGATACCTTGAGTTTGTATCGATTGTTTGCCTGTGTATTATTGTGGTTGAAGCTGAAGAAGACGTTGACAGGTAAGACCTTGTAGCAGACAATTTTGTGTACTATGCTTAGATCAGACCACAGGCGGCGCAGTTCCATATTGTCCAAGCCCAAAATTTCAAGCCTGGTGGCATAAGGGATTCTATTGTGAGTAGAGGAGTGGACTACTCTTCTCGGGAAATACCTCTGGACCCGCTCAATCGTATTAATATCCAATATGTATCTTGTTTATCTCTCACTGGGCTTCTCTATAAAGTGCTGCTATCCCTGGTGAAGAAGAATTCAACTATTTATTTATTTGTATCTGGCTTTTATTATTTTTACAAATAACTCAAGGCAGCAGACATAGCCAACACACTTTCCTCCTCCTCCTATTTTCCCTACAACAACAACCCTGTGAGATGATTTGGAATGTGGGAGAGTGGCCTAAGGTCATCCAGTTGGTTTCATGGCTAAGGTGGACTTGAACTCATAGCCTCCTGCTTTCTAGCCTGGTCCGTTAACTGTTAGTCCAAAGTATTAGAAAACTCTTGGACAATCTCTCAGGAAATCAACCACTTACCGTATTTTTTGGAGTATAAGATGCACCTTTCCCCTCTAAAAGGGGGTGAAAATTTGGGTGCATCTTATACATTGAATGTAGCCCCTCCCACCCATTGGCCCCCACCCTTTGGCCTCTGCCTCCCAGCAATTTACCTCCTTGCAGCAAGCAGCAAGAAGAAACAGCCCATTTCAGCTTCAGCACAGCCTAATTAGTACAAGTTGATTGTCCCTGACTCTCAGCTGTTTCAGACTGCAGGGATTGCCATTGCCTATTGCTGCGCAGGACTCTGCTGCTTGCTGCAAGGAGGTAAATTGCTGGGAGAAGATTTTTTTTTCTTGTGCTAATCAAGCTATGCTGAAAATTGTCACCTCATGGTTAGATTATTGCAATGCGCTCTACATGGGGCTACCCTTGAAAAGTGTTTGGAGACTACAGTTGGTCCAGAACGCAGCTGCGCAAGCAGTCGTGGGTGCACCTAGGTACACCCACATTACACCAATTCTCCGTGAGCTGCACTGGCTCCCTATTGGTCTCTGGTCACAATTCAAGGTGTTGGTTATTACCTTTAAAGCCCTACATGGCTCAGGGCCAGGGTATCTTCGAGGCCGCCTTCTACCGCATAACTCCCAACGACTGGTAAGATCCCACAGAGTTGGTCTCCTCCAGGTCCCATCAACTAAACAATGCTGGCTGGTGGGCCCACGGGGGAGGTCCTTCTCTGTGGCTGCCCCAACTCTCTGGAACCAGTTACCTCCTGAGGTCTGGACCATCCCCACCCTATTGGCTTTCCAAAAAGCGGTGAAGACCTGGCTTTTCCGGCAGGACTGGGGCCATTGATCTCGCTTTTGCGATCCGGCGAGATCTGGCCATGAATGGTGTGAATGAGTTTTAATGTTTTTAATGTTTTTAATTCTTAAATGTTTTTTATAATGATTTTAAATGCATTGTGAGCCGCCCTGAGTCTTCGGAGAGGGGCGGCATACAAATTGAATGAATGAATGAATGAATGAATGAATGAATGAATGAATGAATGAATAAATAAATAAATAAATAAATAAATAAATAAATAAATAAATAAATAAATAAAATGAAAATGAAAGTAAAGCAGGCTGTTTGCTGTTTGCTGCAATGAGGCAAAATTGCTGGGAGGCAGAGGCAGATTTTTTTTTCTTGTTTTCCTCACCAAAAAAGGTAGGTGCGTCTTATAGTCTGGAGTGTCTTATACTCCGAAAAATACGGTACTTTATCTACCTACAGATTAGACTGAGGTTTCTGAAGGGATATTTGTGCTCAGCTTGAACTGTCCCTTCGGTTCTGCTTTTTAAAGACTCAGATGCAATTTAAAAAGTATAGCAAGAATGATTTTCAAGAATGATTCCTTCTATTACAAATGGTAGATGACAACACGCCACCCTCATCAAATTCTAGTGTGAGCTTGGATTCCAGAATAGACGGATTTGGAAATAGCCACAGTTGTGAATTATTATTCATTAGTTAAATATGTGACCTTCATCTACAGTCTGATTTTAATATTCTTCCTTCTAATGACAGACTTGGGTTGGTAACAAGTAAGTACTAATAGGATAGAGGTGACAATAGGGCCACTGAAGAAAAAAAATATATTAAAAGATATCAGCATGCTTGAAGCAATCCTGTATTTGCAGCGCAATCAGCCAAAGAAGGCAGGCCTATCCTGCAAAAATAGACTGACCTGAGAGATCAGAGCAGAATAATCATAGAATGTAAATTAGAGATGTAAAAAATGGAACATGTTGAATAGCTTGGTGGTGGGGAAATAGAACATCCTGTTTGGAAGGAAGAGGGGCAGGACAATCCTAGAGGGCTTGGCATGTAGATACTGTCAACTCGCGAAGCATTCCTGACTGCTCTCGAGTTGCCATAGGCAGGGGGATGGGGAATCGAGCCTCGCAGCTGCATTGAGGAACTTGCATTTCAGTCAGAACAAAGCACATTCCAGCCGGCAACGTCAAGGTCATCTCCACGGAGATCCACAGTGGCCAGAAGGAGTGACTTCTATAACCCGCGAAATTGCTTCATTGGGGAATGTGACGGATGACACACCTTCGGGGGAGGGGGAAACAGGGTCAGAGCCAAGGTGCAAATTAAGTGAGGTCAGAGTTGACTTCACTTGGTCCATGCAGACATGAAGCTCCTAATACATAACTGGATTTCTTTTGAAGCTTGGCTTGAGGCTCATGATTTAATTAGGGCATCGGTTGGAACCCTGACAAATACCAGACACGAAAAAAGCAATTTAATCTGGCATTGTTGGTTTCCCACCCATGTATTAACCTCTAGAAAAGTCTGTTCTGTTGAGTAGTATTTCTAATAGCTACGTGTCCTATTTTATTTCATATGTTATGAACAAATACATAAAGAATTTATTTCTGGTATGGTTTTCTGCTACTCTTTGTTCTCTGTTTTTCTTTTTCTTTTTTTCCTGACCTGGAACACAACAATCATTGTATTAATAAATCTAGCTGCTTTCTCAGAGTTGTGCTCCATTCTTCTGCATCTATGACAAATACAGCATCTGTATATGCTCGATTTGCCTGTAGTTTGGTAATATATTCGTTGAGTTACTCAATTGCTCCTTTTTCTAAAAATAAGTAACCGGCTATTTTTTTAATCCTGTTTGTCGCTTTTCTTTTATGTTGTTGGCTTTGCTAAAAATGAAATAAAATATTTTATATTATATTTTGCTAAACCACCTTGCAAGTGTGGCAAGAACGTTTAATAAAGCTTATTAACAAAGATGTGAGAAAATGATGAGGACAGGCAGTCCTTAACTTACGACTGGAATTGAGCCCACAATTTCGGTTGTAAGCCCTGATAAAGCCAGTCATCCTGTGACAATGCCTGATTTTATAACCTTTCATGTGGCAATTGTAAAGTAAACACTGTGGTTGCTAAGCAAACCCAATGGGTAATTTTTTTTTTATTTTTATTTATTTATTTTTATATGCTGCCCTTCTCCGGAGTCTCAGGGTGGCTTACAATGCGTTAAGCAATAGCCTTCATACTTTTGTATATTTTATACAAAGTCAGCTTATTGCCCCCACAAACTGGGTCCTAAATGCCAGTTTCCGGGGGTGGGTGAGAACAGTATAAATTGTGGTCATATGACTGCAGATTGCTACAAACAGTTGTACAGGATGGCCAATTGCCAACTACCCAAAACACAGTCACATGACTGTCGGGGGTGGGGCGGCGGACATCAGAACTTTGATTCTGAGTTGTAAGTCCGTTTTTTCAGGGTTTGTCATGATTTTGGAAGCCTGCTAACCAACAGTAATAAGTCAAGGACTACCTGCAGGGGTGGGCTGCTGAGGGTTCGGAGGGGTTCGGGAGAACCTCTAGCTAAGATTCTGTGCAGTTTGGAGAACCCCCAAATCCCACTCCTGGTTGGCCCCACTCACCCCACCCCACCCCTCCCAGGAGTCCCCACACAGCCCATTTTGGATGCAAGTAAGTGCAGGGCATGCATGGAGGCTCAGGAAGGGCAAAAAATGGGCCTACCGGAAATTTGGGAAGGGCTATTTTCAGAGGGCCTCCAGAGCCTGGGGAAGCTGTTTTCGCCCTCCCGGAGGCTTGGGGAAAGCCTCCGGAGCCCAGAGAGGGCAAAAACGCCGCTTCGCCATGTTGCAGGAGGCCGACTAGGCCACGCCACCATGGCCACACCCACCTGGCAACCGAGCAGAGAATCCCCTGCTAAAATTTTTGAAGCCTGACTACCTGTATTATTTTCAATGATTTGATAGCTTCATATGAAGCTGCTGGGGCACATTCCAGTGTTTATATAACTACAGCGTAGTAGTTAAGATGTTTTTGTAAAGAAATGACTCTTTACTGTCCAATTGTTCCTTTCGCAATGAAAAATATACCTAGCATACTGTAAATCCTGGCTTGTAGAACAAAATGTCATGAGCCAACCAGTGGCTTTGACTACAAATAAAATGAACATATTTCCCCAAGATATATGGGAGAGATCTCAGTCACACCGAAAAAAGAAATCTCCTGACACGCACACAGCCTCAACATCAGCATGGGAAAAGATTTGTTCTAGATACAGTAATGATATTCATTACTTCTTCGCCATCTTTAACCCAGCCTAGTTCTCTGAACTCCCTAGAGCCGTGTTTCTCAACTTCAGCAACTTTAAGATGTGTGGACTTTAGCTCCCAGAATTCCCCAGCCAACCAATGCTACCTGGGGAATTCTGGGAGTTGAAATCCACACATCTTAAAGTGACTGAGGTTGAGAAACATTGCCCTAAGGAAAAGCTGTGTGCCAGTCCATTCCCTTTCCACTGCTATTTTTCAGTCTTCTAAGCTGTTTCCTTTATTGGTCCTCGCCTATGGAAAAAAAAACACACCTTCCAAACAAAAGCATGTATGTACGCGGTGGCTCAGTGGCTAAGATGCTGAGCTTGTCGATCAGAAAGGTCGGCAGTTCGGCGGTTCGAATCCCTAGCGCTGCATAATGGAGTGAGTTCCCGTTACTTGCCCCAGCTTCTGCCAACCTAAAAATGCAAGTAGAAAAATAGGGACCACTTCAGTGGGAAGGTAACAGCGCTCTGTGTGCCTTCGGCGTTTAGTCATGCTGGACACATGACCACAGAATCATCATCAGCCAGTGCTGGCTCTTCAGCTTAGAGACGGAGATGAGCTCCGCCCCCTAGAGTCGGGAACGACTAGCACGTATGTGCGAGGGGAATCTTTATCTTTATGTATATACATATACATACATGTGTGTGAGCACACACACACAGAGAGAACTATTAGGGAGCATCAATTTTCATTCTTTTTCTCCCACACAAACTACCACAAACACGGGATCCGGCCCGTGGGGTGCTTACATCTGGCCCGGGGCCTGCCCTGGAAACAGTGAAGGACTGGCCTACAGTGCCCCTGCCAGTGAAAATGGACCTCGGGAGGGCCGCAGGCAGCCCTCGTGAGCTCAGTTTTCACTGGCAGAGGGTTGTAGGAGGGTTGCAGAAGGCTGTCACAGCTGAAAACGGAGCTGGCAGAGTGCTTGGTCCACCACAGGTGTCCCCAACACAAGTGATGTCGAGCTGGCCATGCCCACCTTGGCCACACACACCCTGCCCTCCCCCCCCAAGGTAAAGACAACCCTAATGTGGCCCTCAATGAAATCAAGTTTGATACCCCTGATCTAAACGGCAGTGTCTCTTGCTCCTCTGGAATGGACTTTTTCTTCTTGGGAAACTGGACAATGTTCCATCATATAACTCATTAAACAAGCTTTCAGAAGATAAGTTCATAAGTTCAAAAATGGAATCCGCATATTTCCAGCTGCATTTTTGATCTTCTCCTGGGGGAAATGCAAGAACCCGGCTCCCGTGTTGTGCGCCCTATTTCGTTTGTCCCCTGCCATAGCATAACCCAATGCACCTCCCAATGTTTCAAGTGCCACCCTAAAGGGGCAGCTCTTGGCTCATGAAATTCTGCTTTGGCATTAACATCTAAATGAAGTCACATCTTTTTTTTTATTATCGCCCAGCATCGATTTTTTTTTGGTTCAGGAATTCCTGCAAGTGAATCTCAAGATGACAACATAATATTAAGATACCTCTGCTGCACACCTAATTCCCATAGCACTGTCTTATGTCTAAGGATATTTACCCATGTAGTATGGCTATATTACTGTTACCCTTCTCATCTCTTCTATTACTTCTCCTATTGATATCTTGTGATTATATTACTTTGTTGTTTGTATGTACACTGAGAACTTATGCACCGGAGACCAATTCCTTGTGTGTTCAAACATACTTGGCCAATAAAGTATTTTGTTCCGGTCTAATACATATTTTGGAGTATCTCTTTCAATGGCCGTAGATTTAGATGGCGATGAAATGAATGATGAGATGAAATGATTTGTGAGGGAGAAAAAAAACCCAGTTTTATTCCCCATGTAGCTCTGTGTAATACAGGTGATCATGAAGTCAGAACACAGGTCTATTCTTAGGTATTAGTTTTCTGTTTGAGGAAAGGCATCCAGCTCCAGCTTTTAACCTGTGATATTCTTCAAACGGTTAGCAGTTCTGACAAAGAGAATTGCAATATAATTCCCACATCTCATTATGCAGTTTAGGGAAATGTTCACAGGTTTTCTATTAAGAGCCGACTGTGGCATCTAAACCCAGAATTGGGGTTAGCATTAAAAATTATTTTGTTTTTTTTGTTATCTTTTTCACAAATGAATTTAAGAAGACATCTTTTGAATCTGCTGGTTTTTCTTTACTTCATTAATATTATGCATGGGGATAGGATGGATCAGTGGTTAAAGGCACTGAACTTGTCAGCTGGAGAGCTGATAGCTCAGGTTTGAGACCTGAGCTTCATGCAACAGAGTGAGCACCTGTTCCTGTCTCAGCTCCTGCCCACTTGGCAGTTTGAAAGCATGCAAATAGATTAAGGGGGCATGCATAAGCGCACCAGCCTGCCTACCGTCCCTGTCCTACTGTCCTCATTTATATGTAATCATTCTATGTAATCATAGTTTATGGCTATGTTTTGCCTCTTTATATCGTTTTATTTGTGCCAATTTTTTTCATGTGTCCACGTCTATGTCTATACTGTTACTTGTTTCCTTGTACTTGTTGACAAATAAAATAAATAATAAATTAATTAATAGGGTTACTAGGGTTAGGGAAGGTAACAGCGTTCTGTGTGCCTTTGGCCTATAGCCATGCTGGCCACATGACCATGGAAATTGTCTTTGGACAATGCTAGCTCCCTCGGCCAAGAATCGGAGATGAGCATCATGACTTAGAGCAGGGGTATCAAACTCTATTTCATTGAGGGCCACATCAGGGTTGTGTTTGACCTCGAGGGGCCGGGGTGGGCGTGGCTAGGGTGGGCGTGACCAGCTCAACCTCACTTGTGTCGGGGGAACCTGTGGTGGCCAAGTGCTAAGGCAGGACTTCCTTCAGACCCTCCATCCCCCTCATTATAATCTCCCTCCCTCTTTCTTTCTTTCTTTCTTTCTTTCTTTCTTTCTTTCTTTCTTTCTTCCTTCCTTCCTTCCTTCCTTCCTTCCTTCCTTCCTTCCTTCCTTCCTTCCTTCTTCCTTCTCTTTTTTCCTTCCCTCTTCCTTCTTCTTTCTTCTTCCTTCCCCTCTTTCCTCATTTTTCCTTCCTTGCTATCTTCCTATCGTTCCTTCTTTTCTTTGTCTTTCCTCTTTCCCTTTCTCCTTTCCTGTCCCTTCTTGCATGCTGGAATGCAAAAGGGGAAACATTTCTCCTTTTGTTTTGTTTTGCTTTTAGTTTGTTTTGCTAGCCCTCTGCCAGCGAAAACGGAGCACGGGGAGGCCGCGCATGCCCCTCCCAGGCCCCATTTTTGGCTACGGTGGCCTCTTGCAGCCCTCTGCCAGTGAAAATGGAGCCTGGGAGGACTGCCCTCCCGAGCTCCATTTTCTGTGGCAGAGGCACTGCAGGCTGGTCCTTTGCTGTTTGCAGGGTGGCCCTGCAGGCCAGATCTAAACATCCCATGGGCTGGATTTGGGCCTTGAGTTTGACACCCCTGCCTTAGAGTCAGACATGGCTGTCAGGGAAACCTTTACCTTTTTTTGTGTAATTAATATTAAATATTATTTATCCGTTCAGATAGCAAGGCAAATGGAAATGAACCAAAAGAAAAAGAGGTTTCTGCAGTAATTCCAGTTGTTAGATAACACGAAAGGAGATAGGGAAAGGAGTCTAAGCCTCTAGGAAAAAAGCTTGACATTCATATTTTTAAAGAAACAAATTTAGCACGGTTTTCTCCAGCCGATGCCTGCCAGGAGTCTTACAACTTATAAATTGACAGCCACAGAAGAAGTCACACTGGATTGAAATTCTGGGAGGTGCTGTGTTAGCATCTCTGGAGAACACACTAGGGAAGACTAATTTAGCATAAGGTCAAAAAGCAGTTATTATCTCGATTTTACCAACAGTGAATAGGAAGATGTAACGAGAATATTGCATATGTCTCATTTCACTGTATTTCTTTGTTATTTCCCTGGTTGACTGAGTCATTTTGCAACGTTGTTTTGATTTCTGCTACCATTTGCAGTGTGAATCCCCTATTGGGAAAAAAAAATCCTACCCGAATTCTGAGTCCTATGGTCTTGAGTAGTGCAACTGCATAATACATCCAATTATACGAACCAAGTCTGGGCTACAAATATCCGAACAATGATTGTCAACAAAAAAAGGGGGAAAGAAAATAAAACTACATTTGCTGGTCATCTAAAAATATGTGTTTTTCAACCTTAGCAACTTTAAAATGTGTGGATTTCAATTCCCAGAATTCCCATGATTGCTGTGGAATTCTGGGAATTGAAGTCCACACATTTAAAGTCACCAAGGTTGAGAAACTTCCATCTAGAGTACTGCAGTTCAATCTAATGCAGAACTCTAATCTTTGTTCTGAAGTACGATGATGGGCTGTTCACAGATGTCACTCTTTAGAGTGCTCTTGAATGCATGCAGTGGGACACTTCAGTGTATCAGTCAATTAACAAGCAGCGCTAAGAATAATTAATTTTAGATGTGTCTGAGAGGCTATAGAGAGCTGTCACTTTAAAAATACCTAGCAGCCACCTGGGATGGAGAGAGAAACAGAAGTAAATCATGTAAAATTAAATGTTTTAAAGATGGTATTTAGTGGCACACAGAAGAAGGATGAATGAAAAGTGCTCTTCGATTTATATCAGAATAATACTTACAAGGTCTCTGAACTATGAACAGGATTAAATTCAACCTCCGTTGCAATTCCTATGAAGGCTAACATTAATAAATGAATATTACGGTTATTGTATTATGGATATATAACATAATGTTATGACGTAACATAACACAACACAATACAACACAACATAATCAAAACAAAACATAACATAATATATTATAATATATGATATACCTGTGATGGTGAACCCTTGGCACGTGTGCCACAGCTGGGTGATGTGAGCCATCACCCAGCTCAGCTCCACCGCACATGCATGCGTCTGCCTCCCGCCAGCCAGCTGATTTTCGGGATGTGCGGGGGGCAGGGCGCATGCGGGAGATATGTGCATCTGTGCAGGGGGATTGCACGCACGCATGCATGGGGGGGCAGAAGTCACGTGTGCATGTGCAAGGGGGTGGGGGTGGAGCACATGGGGGGTGCGGTGACCCCTCCAGCCCATTTTTGGGCCCAGGAGGCTGCGGGGAGGCCTGCTAGGCCCAAAATGGGGCATGGGGGGTGCAGCCTACCCCTGCCCTCGCCCTCACTGCCTGGTTTTGGGCCCAGGAGGCTGCAGGCAGGACTGCTAGGCCAAAAACGGGAGGGGGGGTTGCATGCATGCGTGGGGCGGCCGGGGGGAGCGGGGGGGCACGTGCACATGTGTGGGGGGAACATGGGAGGTGTGCATGCATTGCATTATGGGTGCCGGCACGCACACGCCCTGTCGCATGCGGATGCACGCGCTTTTGGCACACAACAAGAAAAGGTTAGCCATCACTGTGATATACTGTATAATATAGGTATTATAATATATTATGGTGTTATGTTGTGTTATGTTATATTGTGATGTATTGTGTTGTGTTATGTTACATTATTATGGTAAAGATTGTATTTTTCATCTTAAAAGGATGGAACGAAAAATAAACTTGAAATCAAATCAATTATTTATTAAGTCAATGTGCTGACCTACAAAACAAAATCACATTGGGTAGAGGTTTTGTTCTCTGGATTCAAGCTAAAACAGACTATCTGAATTATCTGCTCTTTCCTGAAAATGAAAATTTCTAATTTTCTTACTTAAGGAGATTTTACAAGAGACACAAATACCTTATTTTCCAGCCTATTTTTGAATAAATATGGCTTCACTTTATTTTATCTGCTGCGCAGTCTTATATAATTGTACATTTCATATTGAGAACAACTTTGGTGTATTGGTTAAAGGCACCAGATCAGAAACTAGGAGACTATGAGTTCTGGTCTGCCTTAGGCATGAAGACAGCTGGGCGATGTTGGGCCAGTCCCTCTCTCTCAGCCCTAAGAAGGAGGCAATGGCAAACCACTTCTAAAAATCTTGCCAAGAAAACTGCAGTTTAAAATTAATAATATTGAGCACACGATCATTTCAGGCATCTGAAGCAGTGGTGGGATTCAAATAATTTAATTCTCTGCCCTAATGACCGGCTGGGTGGGCGTGGCCATGGTGGACGTGGCCAGCTTGAGGTCACTCATATCAGGGGCACCTGTGGTGGCCCGGGCGGGGCTGGGGGATATATTTTTGCTAGTAGTTTATTTTGGTAACACTCTGCCAGTGAAAACAGAGCTCAGGAGGCCCCTTGCACTCCCCCGGCTTCATTTTCGGCTGTGATGGCCTCCTGTAGCCCTCTGCCAGCGAAAAGGGCCACCGTACGCGGCCCTCCTGAGCTCCATTTTTGCTGGCAGAGGTACCATGGGCCGGTCCTTTGCTGTTTCCTTGGCGGCCCTGCAGGTCAGATCTAAGCACCCCATGGGCCCGATCTGGCCCATGGGCCTTGAGTTTGACACACCTGCTTTAATGAATGCTAGAAGAATCAGAAATAAAGTGGGGAGGGTGTTCTAATTCTCACAAATGAAAGAAAATATATGTGTCCCAGGATAATGTTGCAGGATCCAATCCAGAGGAAGGTTACTGCAAAATCCCCATTTCCTCCCCATCAGCTGGGACTTGGGAGGCAGAGAATAGATGGGGGTGGGGCAAGTCAGAATTTTTACTACCGGTTCTCCAAACTACTCAAAATTTCCGTTACCGGTTCTCCAGAACTGGTCAGAACCTGCTCTGGAGGCAAGTTGTCCTATTGATTAATTGTTCTAATTGTCAGGAAATTTCTCCTTAGTTCTAAGTTGCTTCTCTCCTTGATTAGTTTCCACCCATTGCTTCTTGTTCTACCCTCAGGTGCTTTGGAGAATAGCTTGATTCCCTCTTCCTTGTGGCAGCACCTGAGATATTGGAACACTGCTATCATGTCACCCCTAGTCCTTCTCTTCATCAGACTAGACATACCTAGTTCCAGCAACTGTTCTTTATATGTTTTAGCCTCCAGACCCCTAATCATCTTTGTTGCTTTCCTCTGCACTCTTTCTAGAGTCTCAACATCTTTTTTACATCCAAGGTCCCTTCCAACTCTGTGATTCTGTTAAGTAGATTAATTTCTGTACCCCAGTATTACTAAAGGTGGAAAAATGGATGGAGGAATGTTACGATACACAAATGTGAATAGAAATATAAGGGGGAGCATGTGATCTGTTGTGAAAAATAAATGTTGAAAGAAGCAAACATAGCTGTTTATAACAGCCCGTTCCTGCTTACTTGCTATATGAAAGTGAGAATTGGATGTGACTTGAGAAACATAAAAGCCAGTTGAAAGCTGTAGGAATGGGATACTTAAAAAGCATATGAAGTAAAACAAGAAGAGATAGGGTCAAGAATGAATGACTCATGAACGGATGTGAATTGAATACAAAAATAAGCAGCCTGTACAAAATAAGTACATTTGATGGTTTGGTCACAAAGAGAAAACAAATAAGGATTAAATTGAAAAAGAAAGAAGAAAGAATGGGTGGAGAGGAAGGGAAATATTTGCAGTTGATTGGAATTTTAAAAAAAAATTGAGAAGTTTAAATAACAAAAAGTGTATGAATCGGTGTACAAATCTGATGGAATCAAGTTGCAAGTTATAGAGTGTCTTGGTATAAACTTGGTGCAACTATTTTTTCTTGCTCCCCCATCTCATGCTTTGAATTTTTATTTCCTGCTACTTTCTGGAGGTTTGTCTAACAAATTAACAGCAGCTAATGTACTTATATACGTATATTTTCAATATTTTATTCTATTTGTCTGAATGGGGAAAATGACTCAATGTCCATGATATTTTAAATGATCACAGGTCCCTTATCCTAATGCAATATTCATTGACAGCGATTCAAAGTCACACATAAAGCATGAAAATAAGCAGTAACACCAAAGAAGCATGTTTTTTAAAAACAAAAGCAAAATATCCCCAAAGTTTGAGTTTAAATCTCACCTTAGCTATAAAAGCCCGCTGGGTGAGTTTTAACCAGTCATTGTCTCCCAGCCCAGCCCAACACACCTGATAGGGATGTTTATTTTTTTATTTTTTTATTTTATTTCGAATTTATATACCGCACCTTCTCTCGAGGGACTCAGGGTGGTGTACAGCCAGATAAAAACATACAGTACAAACATTAAAAAACAATTAAAAGGATATATATTAATTTGGCCCCAATTTAAGATAACAGACTAATTAAAAATTAAAAATATGTTAAAAAAATATGTTAAACCAGCTCGGCTTGCTGAAAAAAGAAGGTTTTAAGGGCACGGCGGAAGGCACCGAGGTCTTGGATTCTCCTTATCTCTGGGGGCAGCTGATTCCAGAGGATAGGTGCCCCCACAGAGAAGGCCCTCCCCCTGGGGGTTGCCAGCCTACATTGTTTGGCTGATGGCACCCCAAGGGGGCCCTCTCTGTGGGAGCACACAGGTCAGTGGGAGGCCATCGGTAGCAGCAGGCGGTCTCGAAGATAACTAGATCCTATGCCATGTTGTGGGAAAAACAGAAGGAGAAAGATGTGTTGGATATCTTCCTCACCTTGAGTTATTTTAAAAAAATAATCAAGGTGGAACACAAATAAAAATAACTATTTTTTTCAGACTTGAAATGTATTCAATCTTTTAAGTAGAGTTCATCATTATATTAACAGAGTGGTTGGGTGGAGTGGGCTTAGAGGTGAAGACACTCACCTCCCACTCGGAAGGTTGAGAGTTCAATCCTCGGCAGCGACAGATGTTTCTCAATCAGTGCTAAAAGAGAAAATATGTGCTGCGAACTCCAAGTAGGCGTCAGGAAGGGCATCCGGTCAGTAAATACTCAACTCCGTTCGGTCGCCTCAATTTCACCTGAAATTTATTTATTTTATTTATTTATTTATTTATTTTATTAGATTTCTATACCGCCCTACTCCCGAAGGACTCAGGGTGGTGCACAGCCAAACAATAAAAACACATACAATACAAAATTTAAAAATAGAATAAAATCAAATTAAATAATTTTGGCCCTGACAAATTTAAAACCCCAAACTTTTAAAACCAATTTAAAATTGAATATATAAAATACTAAAAGATATTTAAAATTTTAAAAATCTTTTATAAAAGAGGGGGAAAATTAGGCCAGGCTGGCCTGGTGAAATAGTAAGGTCTTTAAGGCGCGGCGTAAGGTGCGCAGATCCGGGATCCTCCGTATCTCTGGGGGGAGCTCGTTCCAGATAGTAGGTGCCCCCACAGAGAAGGCTCTCCCCCTGGGGGCCGCCAGTCGGCATTGTTTGGCTGACGGCACCCGGAGGAGCCCCTCTCTATGGGAGCGTACCGGCCGGTGGGAGGCTATTGGTGGTAGTAGGCGGTCCCGCAAGTACCCGGGTCCTAAGCCATGGGAAATAAAGGGAATACAGGTCATAAAAAAAATAATTACATTAACAGTTTTTATCCTATCTTTGGTTTGAATCATTCTATTGTATTTGCAATTTTTCCTCAATAATTAGGCAAAAAATGTCCATTTTGCCAAAAGGAAATCAGGTTTTCTCCACTTAATAAATTTCCCATGTTAAAAGGGCATTTCTATCCACTTCATGAAAACAAAAAGAGACAGAGAATGTTGCAGCTTCCAAGAATTGCATTTAAGTAAAGATACTGTATTTTTCCAATAAATGGATTAAACATCTGGCTATTTTCTGGGAGGAAAAGTGTCACCACACTTATGAAACGGGAAAATTTTTCATTCCGTACCATAGATAATTCTATTTAAAGAGTGGTACATACACATATATGTACACACTAATAAATATGTAAAAATATTTGGCTGGTGGAGTGTTTTTCACGAACATCTTCATGCAGCAGTTCAAAACTAACTGTAGGCTTCTATGAACACACAAAATGGGCTGTATATTTTATATGAAGCTGTTTTTTTAAACTCCACAGTAGCTTATTTGAAAGCTGAGGATAAATGTTTCTTTTGCAGTGCCTAAGCTTTCCAAAGCTTGTGGGTTACCTGTTTTCCGATCTGTGAGCATTTATAATTTACTCAATTCTTGGCTTCCCAACCTCATTCTACTGCCATGGTAGCATTTCATCTTTGCAGGTTGTAAATATAGCAAGGACTGGCTTGGAAATCCCAAAGGTGCTTTTTCAGGAGGCAATTGGACTTACTTGTTTTTTCTTTTGAAGACGTTTCGCTTCTCATCCAAGAAGCTTCTTCAGCTCTGACAGCAGTGGTGGGATTCAAATAATTTTACAACTGGTCCTCTGCCCTAGTGACTGGCTGGGTGGGCATGACCAGGGGGTATGACAGACAGCACTTGGCCTCCTGCACCCCCCTGGGAGCAAAAATGGGCCACAGCGGGGGGGGGACAGACATGCCACCCACCGTGCCCCATTTTGGGCCTAGGAGGCCTCCCTGAAGCCTCCTGGGAGCCAAAACAGGCTGGGGCAGGGGCACACCACACACTCCTGCACCCCATTTTGGGCTTAGGAGGCCTTCCTGCACTTACCTGGGAGCCAAAATGGGGCACGTGGGGACTCCTAGAAGGGGCGGGGTGGGAAGGGGTGGGGCGGGGCAGGGCCAGCCAGCAATTTAACTATCAGTTCTCCCAAACCGGCTGAATCCCACCATTGTCTGACAGGATAGTGGGAATGGAAGCATTTATATTCCTTGCAGACAGCTGGTCATTTACATCCTTTTAGAGAGTCCTTGAAACACTTGGAGGTTTATCTGTCTCCTCAGGGTCACCCGAGTAGAGCTCCTGGTTCCTGTAATCTGCAATTTTTTTTCCCTCTGGAAATCCATTCCTACTCCCACACCATTCGAAGGGTGTTCATCCCAAATTGTATAGCTAAAAGTCTGTAAAGATTCTCAGTCACCCAGGTCACGGCTATCCCAAAGGTGCTTTTTTCAGGAGGCAACTGGACTTTCTTGTTTTTTTCTTTTGAAGACATTTCGCTTCTCATCCAAGAAGCTTCCTCAGTTCAGAATATAAATCCTTCCACTCCCCACTATCCTGTAAGGGCTGAAGGAGCTTCTTGGATGAGAAGCGAAACGTCTTCAAAAGAAAAAACGAGAAAGTCCAGTTACCTCCTGAAAAAAGCACCTTTGGGATAGCCGTGACCTGGGTGACTGAGAATCTTTACAGACTGGCTTGGAACCTTCCCTAGCATAGCTTCCCATCATAGTGACAGAGGTGGGATAGGGAAGAGAGAGGAGAGGGCTAGGAAATTGTTTTATTAGCATGGAAGAGAAACCTTAACCCTAACCCTCAAAACGAGGCTATAGAGCCTTGGTGGTGCAGCGGACTAAAGTGCTGTTAAGTAGCACTTAGCTGCCAGCTGCCTGCAATTACTGGGAGTTCAAATCTCACCAGGCTCAAGGTTGACTCAGCTTTCCATCCTTTCAAGGTAGGTAAAATGAGGACCCGGATTGTGGGGGCAATAAGCTGACTTTGTATAAAAAAGAACACCACTTAGGGGCTCCCGAAAGCCCTACTAAGCAGGTATATACAAAAGTATGAAGGCTATTGCTTAACGCATTGTAAGCTGCCCTGAGTCTCCGGAGAAGGACGGCATATAAATCGAACAAATAAATAAATAAAATAAATAAATAGAGCACTGCACATCAAAACAACTAGACTCAAGAACAGTTTTTTCCCCGAATGCCATCACTCTGCTAAACAAATAATTCTCTCAATACTGTCAAACTATTCACTAAGGTTGCATTACTATTAATCTTCTCATCGTTCCCATCACCCATCTCCTTCCACTTACGACTGTATGACTGTAACCTTATTTATTTATTTATTTATTAGTCCAATTTATATGCCGCCCTTCTCCGTAGACTCAGGGCGGCTTACAATGCATTATAGCAATAGCCTGCATACTTTTTTGTATATACCTGCTTATTAGGGCTTTCGCCCCCCCCCCAACAGTGTTGTTCTATACAAAGTTGGCTTATTGCCCCCACAATCCGGGTCCTCAATTTACCTACCTCGAAAGGATGGAAGGCTGAGTCAACCTTGAGCCTGGTGAGATTCGAACTTGCACTAATTGCAGGCAGCTGGCAGCTAAGTGCTAGCACTTAACAGCACTTTAGTCCGCTGCACCACCGAGGCTCTTGTTGCTTGTATCCTTACAATTTATATTGATATTGTTCCCTAATATGTTCCCTAATATGATTTGATTGCTTATTTGTACCCTATGACTATTACTAAGTGTTGTACCTTATGATTCTTGATGAAGTGTCTTTTCTTTTTATGAACACTGAGAGCATATGCACAAAGACAAATTCCTTGTGTGTCCAATCACACTTGGCCAATAAAGAATCCTATTCTAAAAAAATAAAATAAAAATGAGAAGACCTTTGGTCAAAGCCTGATCTTTGCATTTTTTTCCCCTCTATTGGCCACTGAAAGGAACTTCTGGTGATCTCTGCCTATTTTCAGCTTATCATTATTAACTGAAATGAAGCTTCTTACAGCTCACTTTCAAAGTGCCTTGTGAAGGATTAGGGACAAGAGATGTTGACACTGGGGAAGCTATAAATAGTTGCATAAAAGATGGAAGATCACTAGATCTTGCATTTATCTGTCAATGCACCATTCTCAATCCATTTTTTTCCACTGAATGGGAAAAAGAGTGTTATTATCCCCGAGAGAGTAGCAAGCAAGAGCAAGGAATTCTAGCTGCAGTCACACGTAGTGGGTTGTTATCTTGGAAGCAGCTTTGGGAAATGCCACAGCCAACTTCTTTCACTTGCAATTAAATCAGAGATATTCTAAGGAGGAAGTAGGTTGACAGCTGTCAAATGTTTGAAAGGCAATAGAAATAATTGTTCTCTTAACTGTTATTTGCTTGATACACCAAGGACAAGATTTTTAAGGTTTAAATTACTGGCATGTAGGTGTAAGCCAAATGTTAGGAAAATTTGCCAGCTATCAAAGCAATTATGTGGTGGATTGCAATTTAAGGAAGAGCTGGAAGAATGCAAATAAGGTCATGCAAACACACACCCACACACCCACACACACCCACACACAAACCAAAGGAATGGAGCAATTTGTCTAGGACACAGGTGTCAAACTCAAGGCCCGTGGGCCATATCTGGACTGCCAGGGTGTTTAGTTCTGACCTACGGGCAGTGGTGGGATTCAGCCAGTTCAGACTGGTTTGGTCGAACCGGTAGTTAAATTGCTGGCTGGCCCTGCCCCACCCCGCCCCTTCCAGAAGTCCTCACGTGCCCCATTTTGGCTGCCAGGTAAGCGCACAGAGGCCTCCTAGGCCCAAAATGGGGCGTGGGAAGAGTGCGGCACAGTCCCCGGTGGCCCATTTTTCTCCCAGGAGGCTGCAGGGAAGCCTACTAGGCCCAAAATAGGGCATGGGGGACGGCACTTCCCCCCCCATGGCCCATTTTTGCTCCCAGGGAGGGTGCAGGAGGTGGAGTGCTGCCTGTCACACCCCCTGGCCACACCCACCATGCCCACGCCCACCCAGCTGGTCATTAGGGCAGAGAACCAGTTGTTAAATTGTTTGAATCCCACTAATGCCTGTTGGGCTGCCCTGGGAACAATGAAGGACCAGCCCGTGGTGCCTCTGCTAGCAAAAATGGAGCTCGGGAGAGCCACACACAGCCCTGCTGACCTCTGTTTTCACTGGCAGAGCATTCCGGTCACCACAGGCTCCCCCAACACCAGTGATGTCGAGCTAGCCATGACCCCTGCCCTCCCCCCCCGCCCCCCGAGGTCAAACACAACCCTGATGTGGCTCTCAATGAAACCTCCTGGTCTAGGAGAAATGAGCAGGTATATAGCAACATGAGCCCAACAGTGTAACTATTACACCACTCTAGCTCTCAATTTATCAACTCATAATTTCTATGTGTGGAAGACATACTATTCTGAAACAAACCAAAAGGGACATCCTGATTCTTGGATAAACTATAACTGGATTCCCACAACATTCTGAATGACCTACTATCCAAGTCTCCCTTCCCCCATTATGTGTATGTGTGCTCACGCACGTGTGCCATCAAGTTGTTGACTCCTGGTGACCATTTGGATAAATCCTTGGAAAGATTTTCTAAGGTGGTTGGTCGTTGCCTCCTTCCTAGAGCTGAAAGATAGTAACTGGCCCAAAGGCAGCCAGCTGGTTTCAAACCTCAGGCAGAACTAGAACTCCCAGTCTCCTGGTCTCCAGCCTGTTGTCTTAAACCACTCAACCAAACTCGTTTTCAAGCCCATTTTAGCTAGTCTAAAATACAAAGGTAATTCTACATTGAATTATACTGCTAAAATATGGAATTAGACCAATGGTGAAATGCAGCCAGTTCTATCTGGCTCAGGCGAAGCAGTAGCGCCGGGGGTGGGAGGTTCTGCCTACCTGCCCAGGGATTATCACGTCCCATTTTTGACACTCTGCACATGCACAGAAGGTCCTGTGCATGCACAGAGGTGTCGCATGCAAGCGAAGCGAGTGAGTGCGCACGCTCTCATTTGCAAACCAGTAGTGAAGGTAAGTAGATTTCACCCCTGAAATTAGACAGTTTTATGAAGGACTCTGGCTCTATTGAAAAAAATTGCTCATGTTAAATGAAAACACTCCTAATGTTAAGAGTAGATTCCAGAAATGAGTCCTGTATTGATCTTTGAGTCATCCTTATATTAAAAAAAACATGGAGCATATGGTCCCAATATCATATTAATTCCTTTTATTCTTCAGTTTTAATTCACTTTAATCAATGTTGCATATAACATTTATTTTTACTGGATTATCATTACATTATTCTTTCTTCTGTTTATTATATTTTGATGGTTATATTTTTGTTCTCTGCGTGTATTGTACGAAGATAGTAATTGTTTAACAGCTCAGCAATATCCAATGAATTCGAATGTAAGGAATTCAGGAAAAAGACAAAGAACTACTAGTTCACAAAACACACAGTTGTGCTGCAGAATGGCTGCCTAAAAATTTCATGACATCCAGTAATTTAGAAATGGCCACCTGAACTTCATCCCATTTTAAAAAGAAGTTAAACGTGGGGGAAAGGCAGGGGTGAAATGTTACCAATTCAGGGCGGTTCGCTCGAACCGGTAGTGAAAATGTTACTGGTTCGCCCAAACCGGTGATAGTTGGTTTTCCTGGTCACATGATCACCAAGCCACACCCACCAAGCCACGCCCATAGAACCGATAGAGAAAATTTTTGAATTTCCCCACTGAGGAAAGGGCTAATAATAACTGAAAGTGTGACAGCTACATTTTTTTCCAGCTTAAAAGGAAGTAAACCTCTTCCTACTGATTGTTATAAAACATGAATGTGAGGTTATTATTATTGTAGGAGTCCTTGTAGCCATCTTAAAAGAATCTAGTTGCCCAATATAAAATAGAATGATATGTAGGCCTCATTAGATTTGGTCCATTCCAACACCCCATTTCTTCTGTTCTTACTGCTTAAGAATTTTCCAAAGTGACCCCTTTCTTATGAATTGCATATAATATGGGATTCAGGGGTGTGTAATAATTTTTTTCATAGTATTAGCCAAACATGCTGTTTGATGTAGAGGAATAAAGAAATATTTTTAACTTGGGGAAAACCTCTATTTTCTATTTAACATAATTAAAGTGGGGAAGCTACCAGTGGTATAGTTGGCTTGCTGTCAGGGTTCTGATGGATGCCCAAATTAAATCATGAGCCTCGAGCCAAGCTTAAAAAGAAATCCAGTTATTTATTAGGAGCTCTATGTCGGCACATACCCAAATGAAGCCAACTCGGACCCCACGTCATTTACAGCCCTAATCATGACCCTCTTTCCCCCCTCCCCCGTCCCCTCAGGGTGTGTTATCAATCGCATTTGCCAACGGAGCAATTTCACAGGTTGTAGAGAGCACGCCCCTCCGGCTGCTGTCGGTAACCCTGGGAGACAGCCTTGAGAAAGATATGTCTGGAATGTGCTCCTATCTGTGGCTGCCGTGTTGTTTCATTGGTTTCCCATCCCCCTTGCCTATGGCAACTCAAGAGCAGGCCAGGGATGCTTTGCGAGTTGACAATAATACTATGGAAATCTGCTGTGGAAAATCTCTGTGTAAATGCCTTATTCCTTTCTTAAATAAGAATCAAAAATTAAGAACTGCCTTGTACACTTTTCCAGAGTTACAGGCCATCGTTCTCCACCATCTTTTCCTCAACTTCAGTTAGGTGAGCTGCTTAAGCCATAACAAACTTCCATTCCCTGCTTCATGGCTCTGGGTGGAAAATCCAAGTAATAGCCTTTCATCTTGTGGGAAGAAATATCCACCTGGTTCAGTTCCAAGCCAGGAGAAAGACACTGGAAACATGGAGGCTCATTGGAAAGATGGTTTAATGATGAAGCAGAACCACATGGGTTCTGGGCAGCTGACTACATGGAGTTGAGAGGGGGGGGGTCTTTTATACCTTCTCTTGGGCTTTGCACTTGAGCTTCCTGTTCCTGTGCAAGAGCATGTCCTTTAATATTCTGTTGGCTGTTGTTAGATTCCTATGGGGGTCATGTAAGGGTTATGTAGGGGTCATCGGTGGCTCTATAGGCAAAGTACAAATTTTAGGTGTTTGACTGAGCTAAGTTTGGTTGAAGATTCTGAGGGTGATGCAATGAAGGGGCGTTGGGCAATTCCTCTTGTGGCTGAGGGCTAATCCTACCTTGCTGCAGGGAATTTCAAAATATCCTGTCTTGAATGGATTTCTGCCTGCAGTATTTGCTTTGCCTATGAATAGAGCTACCTAGACACTTGGCTTCTTTCAATAAACTCTATCTCTTCAGTGCTG
Organism: Pantherophis guttatus; assembly: GCF_059756535.1. Lineage (NCBI taxonomy): Eukaryota > Metazoa > Chordata > Lepidosauria > Squamata > Colubridae > Pantherophis > Pantherophis guttatus. Next base: position 17,672,799 of record NC_142069.1, on the reverse strand, counting down.
ACATCTGCTGAGGGCTATTAAGAGAGTTGGGGGCTGCTTTCTCCTTCTAAAAAACATATTTCTCCATTTCTCATCCAGAGAAATATAATATTCTGCCTTTTTAATATTTCTCAAAAGATTTCATTCTTCTAGGAGAGGGGTGGGTGCTAACTTTCTACAATCTGAGATGTGCTTTGGCCACTCACCAACCTATCATACCTAGGATATATCTCTTCTCTGTTCTTATTGCTCTAGTTGGGAAATAGGCAACTCAAGTACCCTAAAAATCTGGGACCTTAAAAAAAGATCCTGTTGGCCCATAGGCTAATACTGTTTTGAAAAAAAAATTAATTCAGTGAATTAAAAATTAAAATTTTTTTTAAAAAAATTAAAAAGTGACAACCACCCCATCTCTGCCCCCAAACAAAATCCCACTTGATTGATGGATAAACATACACCCACTCCAAATTCCCTATGACTGGTGGCTTTTACTCAGCCTAGACGCAAAAGTGCTTCTTACCATTCTTTGGGTTGCTGTCTGTGCTCTTAAGATGCATGTGGTCAGTATTAACCGTCAGGGTCATGGGGAGTTTCAGATTCAAAGGGGAAAAATTGTTCCAGAATATCTGCTGGCAATTCCTTACATTAAATGTGACTTTTTTTTCTGTTTGTGGAGCAGCCATAACAAGCTTAGAAAAAGGCAGCTCAGTGGTGGGTTCCTGGTTCAGCCCGGTTCGCGCGAGCCGGTAGCAGTGACGCTATTACGTCACCGAACCGGTTCTCTTTCTTCGGGAGTTGGGCCCTCCTGCCCACCCCTGCGTTATTCTGATCTTGTATTTCTGCTGTTTTCGCCCAGCTGAGAGGTGCGGCAGAGTGGATTGCCGCACCTCAGCTGGGCAGATTTGCAATGTGCTTGCACAAAGCACTCATTTGGTGTGCCTGCGAGCGAACTGAGCATGTGCGTGGCAATTGCGCGCAAAGTGCGTGACCGAAGAGGCGATCGCGCGCAAAACACGCACACAAAAAGAACCGGTAGTAAAGCTGGTTAGAACCCACCCCTGAGGCAGCTGCTTTAAAAAGATGCTTGATAGGTGGCAATAGCTCATAGACTTATATACCACTTCACAGTGCTTTACAGCCCTCTCTAAGTGGTTTACTGAGTCAGCATATTGTCCCCAACAATCTGGGTCCTCATTTTACTGATCTCAGAAGGATGGAAGGCTGAGTCAATCTTGAGCTGGTGAGAATCGAACTGCCAAACTGCCGCCAGTCAGCAGAAGTATCTTGCAGTACTGCATTCTAACCACTGCGCCACCAGATGATACTTGAGCAACCCTACCTGGCCCCAAAAGTCTCTCCCCCTTCAAATCCAAAGATTCAATCTAGAGTGGAATGCAACTTGATCGAACAATTGAATTCCTTTTTCCAATAAAAATGATTTCCCAAAATCATTTGAATCACTGAATCAAATCCTATTTTTAATCCAAAAATTGATGCAACGATTTGAATAGGACTGGAGTCATTCTGCACATCGGGATGGGTTGCTATCGGTTCGCCCCAGTTTGGGCAAACCGGTAGCGGTGGCAGCGGGAGGCTCCGCCCACCCCCAGACGTCATCAAAAATGCTCTGCGCATGCGCAAAACCTTCTACACATGCGCAGAATTGCTGCGTGCTCACGAAGCAAGCCTGCATGCTTCCAATAGCAAACCGGTAGCACCATGATTTGAATTCCACTACTGCTGCACATCCTTAATTACTATTGTGATTAAGAGAAAGAAAGAAACTGCTGATCTTCGGATCAAACAATCTCACTGGGGAAACTGGCACATATGATTTAGAGCAGGAACCGTAGGTCTGGAGCCCTGAAACCATTTACCACGGCTGTAAATTTAATTTAAACCTACACCCAAGGTAATGACTCAGTAAATCTCTCAATAAGTGTCTTCTGTAGCTGTCTGAGTGGCCTAAAATAAGACTGCCTTTTTCTGGGTTAATGAAGACATTGTGATAAATGGCCAAATATACTATCACCTTCTGTACTGTAGGATCAGCAAACAATGTCCATCAAGTCTTAGAAATATCTTTTTCTCTATGGATCCAGACAAATAATGTATGTTTCTCTTATTAACACAGAGCTAGCTCACATATTCAGATTGATCTGAGCCTCAAGTCAAGCTGAACCAAGAATATGTTGAAGCCAGCAGATTCAACCCTCCTTTGCTGAATCATCAGCAAATGTCCTTGCGTTGGGCTAATAAAATGTGCTTTACATTATGAACAGGAATGTGAATTTTGCCTTATCATGCATCAACTGCAATTCCCCTCTATTCCCAAACATCCAGTTTAGTTTTTGGAGCTTCCTTCACAAGATTGATGTTGTTGGAAATGTCTATAAAAGATCAAGTTGGCTAATTCTCAACTCTGGGAACTATGATTGTAACACATCCAGGGAGCACCAAATTAGAGAAGGCAGCTCAACGCTAAAAATGTTATTGGTTCACATTTTCATTTGAGTCAAGCAAATATAGGTAGTCCTCAACTTACAGCCATAACCAAGCCCCAAATTTCTGTTGCTAAGCGAGACAGGGGTGAAATGAATTTTGCCCCATTTTATGACCTTCCTTGCCATGGTTGTTAAGTGAGTCACTGCAATTGTTAAGTTAATAACATGGATGTTAAGTGAATCTGGCTTCCGCATTGACTTTGCTTGTCAGAAGGTTGCAGACGGTGATCGCATGACCTTGGGATATTGCAATCTCGATAAATATGGATCAGTTGCCAAGAATCTCAGTTTTGATCACATGACTATAGGGATGCTGCAAGGCTTGAAAAAAATGGAATGAAAAAAGGCCATAAGTCCCTTTTTTCGTTGCAGTTGTAACTTTGAATGGTCACTAAATGAACTGTTGCTAAATCAAGGATTACCTGTACATCCTTCTTAAGAATAGCAAAATAACATAGTTGGAAGAGACCTTGGAAGTCTTCTAGTCGAACCCCTGCTCAAACAGGAGACTCTCGATTTCATTGAGTGCCACATCAGGGTTGTGTTTGACCTCAGGGGATTGGGTGAGTGTGGCCATGGTGGGCATGGACAGCTTGATATCACTTGTGTTGGGGCACCTGTGGTGGCCCAAGTGCTTTGCCAGCAAAAATGGAGCTCGAGAGGGCCACATATGGTGCTTCCGAGCTCTGTTTTCACTGGCAGAGGCACCCCAAGCCTGTCCTTCACTGTTTCCAGGGAGGCCCCGTGGGCCAGATCTAAGCACCCTGTGGGCCAGATCCGGCCTGTGGGCCTTGAGTTTGACACCCTTCCTCTAGACTATTTCAGACAAATGGTTGTCCAATCTCTTCTTAAAAACTTCCAGTGTTGGAGCACCTACAACTTCTGAAGACAAGTTGTTTGACTGATTTATTCTTCTGTCAGGAAATTTCTCCTTAGTTCTAAGCTGGTTCTCTCCTTGATTAGTTTCCATGCATTGTTTCTTGTCCTACCTTCAGGTCAGTGGTGAAATTCAAAAATTTTCCCTACCGGTTCTGTGGGCGTGGCTTGGTGGGCGTGGCTTGGTGGTCATGTGACCGGGCAGGTGTGGCTTGGTGGTCATGTGACCGGGTGGGCGTGGCTGCACAACTGACTCACACACAATGCAAAAGCAGCTGGATTTCACGCAAAATGGCCCATGCAACAAGCAGGAACCTCACAGACAATCAGGCACAGCTGATTGTCTCACATCTGATTGGTAGTAAAAAAATACTAAAAAAAAAAGTAAAAAAAAAAGTTCTGACATTGCCCAACACAGCTGATTGTTGCATAGCTGATCTTCGGAACTTTTTTTTTTTTTTTTTTTACTTTTTTACCATTTTTTTACTAAGGTTTGGGCAAATAGGTAGTAAAAAGATGCTAAGAAAAAGTAAAAAAAAGTTCCAACAATCGTGTGGCACAGCTGATTGTCGTATTTTTTAAAGCATTTTTTTACTACCGGTTTGGGGAGTGGTAGCAATTATTACTACCGGTTCGGGCGAATCGGCCCAAACCGGTAGCATTTCACCCCTGCTTCAGGTGCTTTGGAGAATAGATTGACCCCTTCTTCTTTGTGGCAGCTCCTTAGATATAGGAAAACTGCCATTATGTCACCCCTAGTCATTCTTTTCATTAAACTAGACCATTGATGGCTAACCTTTTTGCCATCGCGTGCCAAAAGCGGGGGAGCACAGGGGGGTCGCGCATGCGTGCCCATAGCCATACTTATATGCACCCTGTCCCCCACGCATGTGCGCGTGCCCTCCCTGCTCCCCCTACTTCTGGCACACGATGGCACGATGGGCCTGGTAGGCTCGTTTTTTGCTCTCCCCAGGCTCCAGAGCTTCTCTAGGAAACTGGGGAGGGCAAAAACGGCCTTCCCCACCCACCTGGAGGCCCTCCGGAGGCCAGAAACAGTCTGTTTCCCTACTTCTGGTGGGCCCAGAAAGCCCGAAAATCAGCTGGCTGGCACGCGCATGCCCGCCGGAGGTGAACTCACGTGCCCACCGATATGGCTCTGTGTGCCAACTGTGGCACGCGTGCCATAGGTTCGCCATCACAGAACTAGACATATCTAAAGCCTTCATGTTTATGATATTTTTACAGTGAAACTTTCCACACTGAAAATGCACACATGAGGAAGCACTGTTTTTTGTGAATGGGAAGCATTCCCATCCCAAGAGGTTCAACTACTGAAAACAACCGGATTAACCAGGCAACATCACTGTCAAAAGAGCCAAAGTGCAAAGTTGACTGCACACCTCTCAAATAACTGTTGTTGGGAAATCCCATGAATAAATACAAGTGGCTGCCAGTTACCCACCAAAGGTGACTGTAGAGAAGGCAAATGATGAAATGTCCATCATGACACAAATTCTGCAATTTACATACTTGCGTCAAGGTGTGTAACGGAATGATTTGCATCATGTTATCACTGTGGAACATTATCATTTTTGCATCATCAGATTTGGCTGAGGCTGCTGCTGCTGTACTCTCTTCTCATAGCAATAGCAATAGCAACAATTTGGGTCCTCATTTTACCCACCTTGGAAAGATGGAAAGCTGAGTCCACCTTGAGCCTGGTGAGATTTGAACTGCCAAATTGCAGTCAGCCGGCAGTCAGCAGAATTAGTGCAGTACTGCACTCTAACCACTGCGCCACCGTGGCTCCCCATACTTCATGAAGACTTGTTTCTTCATTCATCATTCTTCTTCATTCTTCATTATTACTGTGATTTTGTTTAAATTTTTATTTTAAAGCATTATAATAGGAAAAATGGCTCTTTCAGCCATTATTGTCTTTATGACTTCAGTGATGGTCAAAATAATAAAACTGGTATTTTTGACTTACCTTTGTTTATCTGAACAAATAAGGTAGCTAATGTTTTCTGTTTCAACAACTTGTATTGTATGGGATTATGGGATTTGGTTATACAAGTATTATACATGGTCAGGATTCAGGGTCTGAAATAAAAGATTAGTAAGCTATACAACATATGAAAATTTAGATGTATTTATATAATAGAAATACCATTATAGAGCAGTGGTGAAATGTAAAATTTGTTACTACCGGTTCTGTGGGCATGGCTTGGTGGTGGTGGGGTAATGTGACTGGGTGGGCATGGCCAACTTTTTTTTTTTAACTTTTAATAGCATTTTTTCTACAACTTCTTCGGCTGAAGAGGTTGTAAAAAAAATGCTTTTAAAAGGGTCTGACAATCAGGCAACTCAGCTGGGATCGTCAGAACTTTTTAAAAACATTTTTTCTTTTTTCGGCCGAAGAAAAAAGTAAAAAAAAAAAAGCCTCTGATGATCGCGCAGCTCAGGATGGGCAGGGATTTTTGCTACCGGTTCTCCGAACCACCCACCGTCATCGCTACCGGATTGGGAGATCCGGTCCAAACCAGCAGCATTTCACTGCTGTTATAGAGAGACCCATTTTGGTATCTTGTTAAAGGCACCGGTCTACAAAGTGAATAACTGAACTGTAATTCTGCTTGAGACATGAAGTTGGCTGGGTGACTTTGAACCAGATACTCTCTCTCCGTATCCAAAAATGGTGCCAAGAAAACTTCAGGGACATGTCCAGGAAACCGCCAGGAGTCAAAATGGACTTGAAGGCCATAAACAAACAAATATGCAGAAGCAGCACCACCATCATAAATGCAGATGCCAGGGAACTTAACTGGGAACAGAGACCAGAAGGTAGAGACAGTTTTACATTTTTTTTAAAAAAATGGAATGTCTCATGGTCAAAATATTTTAAGGGAAGAAGAAACACATGTGTATAATCAGCGGATGCATGAATGAATATTCAAGCTGAATCTGGTATCTGGTTTCCAGTGGTCTCCCATCTGGTGAGCTAATAAAAACAAATATATTTATCTTGAGCAGTGGTGACACAGTGGTTAGAGTGTAGTATTGCAGGCTACTTCTGCTGACTGCCAGCTGACTGAAGTTTGGCAGTTCAAATCTCACCAGGCTCAAGGTGGACTCAGCCTTCCATCCTTCCAAGGTAGGTAAAATAAGGACCAAAATTGTTGGGGGCAATACGCTGACTCTGTAAACTGCTTTAAAAGGGCTGTAAAGCACTGTAAAGTGGTACCCAAGTCTAAGTGCTATTGCTATTGCTATCTTCAGCAATCGATTTGTTATCTCTTTCATGGCCAGTGACCAATAATCTGCAAAGAATGATGCACCAAACCCTTTCTTTGGGACTCCCCCAAACCTTGAAAACCATATCAGCAAAATATAGTTGCAAACAGGGAGATATTAAGGCTTTGGGTAGAATCGACTCCCTGAAAATAATTTAACATGTTCCCATGAATTCTAATTCTTTTTACTAACATAATTTCATTTTCATACATCCCTTGCACCCTCTGCCCTGTGTATACTGACTTTTTGTTTCAAAGGAGGTGTAATGGGGGCGCGGTGACTCAATGGCTAAGATGCTGGGCTTGTCGATCAGAAAGGTTGGCAGTTCGAATTGCTTAGTGCCATGTAACAGAGTGAGCTCCCGTTACGTGCCCCAACTTCTGCCGAACTAGCAGTTCGAGAGCATGTAAAAATGCAAGTAGAAAAATAGGGACCACCTTTGGTGGGAAGGTAATAGTGTTCCATGCACCTTCGGCATTTAATCATGCCGGCCACATGACCACGGAATTGTCATCAGACAGACATCAAACACTTCAGCTTTGAAACGGAGATGAGCACCATCCCCTAGAGTCAGGAACGCCTAGCACATATGTGCAAGGGGAACTTCTACCTTTACCTTAATGAATGAAGTTGACTATTCTAGATGTAAACTATTCCCTATCTATTCTATAGCTATCTCTGAAACCATTCTTTCTTAATCTTGGTAACTTTAAGATGTCTGGATTTCGATTCCCAGAATTCCCCAGCCAGCATTGACATAGACTAAAATAATTTTGTGCATTTCTCAATGGTTCAGGAAGTTTGAGAGCCTAGCCAGTTAATAACATCAACGCTCTCCAGAGAGAAGAGATCTGATTGTGCTTTTTTGTAAAAAAAAAAAAAAAAAAGGCAAAACCAGCACAATTGCGTCAATGCCTTATGAAGTGGTGATATTTCTAAATAGTCACAGCCTCAAAACAAGCTGGCTCTCATTAAAACTGTGGGCAGAAGCAGATGTCAAATTGGGTGAATGACAACCCTTTCTCTCTAATTAATTTAATTGTAGTGTACCTGTTTGGATTTAAAAAATATATATATCTGGAGAACTATTGCAACTTCCAGAAAGGCAGTCTTTTTATGTGTGTATATCTACATAGAAGTGGTGTATATATAAACATATTTTCCACAGCTTTTTTGGAGCATTTCCCCCACTCTTTTTTTTTTGTTTGCTCTATTGAAAGTCATTTTCAATTTTATTTCCTGCATGATATGAAGAATTAATGGCTCTTTCCTCCACAAGCTGAAGCTTGTTTTGAATTGTCATCCTTCACAAGTTTAGGTCTTCTAATTTTCAGGTAGAAATAATACATTTAAAACACATGTACCATAACAACAGCCATTACCACCAACCACCAGAAGATATAAGGAAAGCCATTCCAAAATTAAGTCAAAACTCTTGAAAATAGAATTAATGGCAAAAAAGCTGGAGCAACTAAAACTTAAACTTTGAGGCACAGCATGGAGATTTTGGTCTAGTACGGAAGATAGAGGTTAATTACTGGGAAAGGCAGAATTAAAATTCCCTTGAAGAAATAAACTTGAAGACAATATTTTATATATAAAATTTATTGGCCATCCATCTTACCACAGGGTAATTCTGGGTAACTTACAATATTAAATATACCATATATACACACACACACATACACACACACATACAATTTGTATTTTTTTTAAACAATAAGATTAAAAACTAGCCCAAACAAGTGAACTTTTCTTCCGAAATGGCTCCTTTCAAAAAACTGAGCCTATGATTCTATGAATAACCTTGTCTGGATTGTACATCATGTTTTTTTTCATTTGGCTTACCATACCGAGTAAATCTTTTTGATATAAAGACTACAGTTATAGCTTAATATGATGTTGCAGTGTAGCTATTGTGGCACATTCAACAGAGCATATCAAACCAAACCATGTTTTGGGAATAATGTGTGAATTAGGGTGGAAATAAATTCTACTGAAGGTTAGCTGACAGAGATGCTTCGTGTTGGATGCAAAACATCCAGATTTTCTCTTCCTCTGACTAGTAAACAAAACTAGAAACTCACCTACAAATCCCTGTATTACTTCATAGAATAAGTAGAAGCAACACAGAGAGATTCTATATAAAAGGCATATATGATTGGGGCCAGTGGTGGGATTCAAGTAATTTAACAACCGATTCTCTGTCATAATGATTTCTTCCAACAACCAGTTTGCCAAACTACTCAGAAAGTTAACAACTGGTTCTCCTGAAGTGGTGCGAACTGGCTGAATCCCATCACTGATTGGGGCAAATACATTCTGATGTGTAGCTGAGATGAAGAGAGGACGTATAGGTTTCTGTGTGAAAAGAAACCCTACAACAGGGATAAAACTGATTGAAAAAGAAGTCAATGGATTGGGTTTACAAATCATTTTAGGCCAGTGACTGGTTTGTTTGCATTGTTCAATTGACTATTTTAAAATCCACCCTTAGTGTTAGGTATAGGTGTGGAAAATAAGCTTCAGTGGAGTATAAGGCTAGCAGGAGAAGGGAGTCAACTTTTTTCCCCAAAGCACCAGAAGGCAAGAAAAGAAACAATGGATGGAAACCAATCAAGAAGACATGCAACCTAGAACTAAGGAGAAATTTCCCAACAGTGAATGAGAACAATTAACCAGTGAAACAGCTTGCCTTCAGAAGTCTTGGGTGGTCCATCACTGGCGGCTTTTAAGAAGAGACTGGACAGCCACTTGTCTGGATTGGTATAGATCCAAGGGGGGTTGGACTAGAAGACCTCCAAGGTCCCTTCCAACTCTGTTATTCTGTTATTCGAAACCATGATAGCTAGATATTAATTCTAATCCTGAGCACCATATGCCTTTTGCTGAAGAACATGGGTAGCAGGTAGCACTTATTTCAATGACCTACTTATGGGCTGCCCACTCATTGTAAGAGAAGGCTGAACTTGTTTGATCTAGCAAGGTTTCCTCATGCTCTTTTAGATTTTACAAATAGACAGTTTCTGGGATACTAACAGTCTCTAGGGATCTTTTACTGTAGTGTCTATGGATTTAGGACTGCTCAATAAATGCTTTCAAGGGACGTGATGGCTTAGTGGCTAAAATGCTGAGCCTGTCGATCGAAAGGTCGGCAGTTCAGTGGTTCGAATCCCTAGTGCCATGTAACAGGGTGAGCTCCCGTTACTTGTCCCAGCTTCTGCCAACCTAGCAGTTCGAAAGCACGTAAAAAATGCAAGTAGAAAAATAGGGACCACCTTTGATGGGAAGGTAACAGCGTTCCGTGCGCCTTTGGCGTTTAGTCATGCTGGCCACATGACTATGGAGAAATCTTCAGATAGTGCTGGCTCTTTGGCTTTGAAACGGAGATGAGCACTGCCCCCTAGAGTCAGGAGCACATATGTGCGAAGGGAACTTTTATCTTTTAATGAATGCTTATGATAAATTTCCATTATGCTTCTACCCATCTATTTATGATTGCAAATAGGCTTTGAAAGCAATTGGAAAATGCATATTTTGAAATGAAGTTGGTTGGTGGGGCGAAGCTAACCAACAACAGAGGGTGGGAATCTTATTTATTCTATCACAGCCTATTTTCAACTCCACTAGAGGGCAAAATTCTGGTGTAACAAGCACAATCTATTTTCATTTGCTCAGTTTAATGCAAACCCCGGCAAGGATTTTCTTAACATGAATTTAAAAAAAATAAAAATAAAACACAACTCCTTTACTATTTCAAACTTGGTAAACGGTTAAAAAAAAGTATTTTTAATAGCATAGCATCAATAACAAAATATTTTTCTGTTATAAGTGCTGTAATATGAATGCCAAATAAAACTGTGAAATGAAATGGCTTTCATTATTCCCCTCTGTCTTCCTTATTTCTGATGTCTTCGGGCATTGCTAATTATCTTGCCATTCCCCCAAATCCAGCTCAGTTCCCAAAGGTTTTTGTTTTTCACCTTCTCTGCTATCGCTTTCTCTTAATAAGCTTTCCTTTTTTTTATTCTTGCCACTTCGCTTTTTTTTTTTTTAAAGTTATTTAAAAGCCTGGCTTTTGGTGGCAATTTTGATTCTGCTATCAAATCAAACTGGACAGACTGAATATCTGGTAATAGAAGTTAATTAAAGTGTCAGGATTTTTTAGCATCAAGAAATGGTTTGTTCTGGCATGAATCTCAAGGTCTTTTGACAAGTGCATATAAAGTATACTCTCGTGTTTAGAAAAATAAAAGGACCTCATAAAGAATAGAGGTGGAGCAGAGGTGAAATCCAGCAGGTTCTGACAGGTTCTGGAGAACCGGTAGCGGAAATTTTGAGTAGTTCGGAGAACCGGCAAATACCACTTCTGGCTGGCCCCAGAGTGGGGTGGTAATGGAGATTTTGCAATATCCTTCCCCCAGGAGTGGGGAGAGAATGGGGATTTTGCAGTATCCTTCCCCTGCCACGCACACCAAGGCACACCACGCCCACCAAGCCATGCCCACAGAACCGGTAGTAAAAAAATTTGAATTTCACCACTGGGGTGGAGAAGCATAGAGGAATAGGATTAGGAACTGGAACAAGAGTGATTTTTATTTTTTATTTTTTTGGTAATAGAGAGAAACAGAATAATTTCCCATGATGCCTTTCATGAAGGATAGTCAATGGAGTAAACTCAATTCATGGAGTTAAAAGGGCTAACATGGTCAACATGATATACACCAGAGTTTTTCAAACTTGGTTACTTTAAGATGTGTGGGTTTGAACTCTTAGAATTCCCCAGCCTGCAGACTGGGGAATTGTAGTAGTTGAAGTCCAAACATCTTAAAATTGCCAAGTTTGCACAAAAATGGAAAAACACTTTAATAACTACTGTAGGAAGTTAGCACCCACCCCTTTCCTAGAAGAATGAAATATTTTAGGAAATATTAAAAAGGCAGAATGTTATGTTTCCCTATATGAGAAATGGAGAAGCATGTTTTAAAGACAAAGCAGCTCCCACCTTCCTGCCCACCCCCCCTTTGTCAATGGACCATCATCTGCAACAGTAGGACCCATCTAGCAACAGAAACTAACACAGTAGGACCCATCTAGCAACAGAAACTAACACAATAGGACCCATCTAGCAACAGAAACTCACCACATGGCACCTGGGAAGATTACATCAGCCAGCAAGGCTAGCTAAGACCCCCACCCCCTGAGAGTCTGACAACCAATCAGGATACTCTTTCGGGGGCCCAGGAAGTTCAAAGCCAGAGAGGGCATAAAACTCGGGGACTCACTGCATCTCAGCCCCTTTTCTGTTCAGGAACTCAAACCATGTGATCCTGTCCACCATTAAACCATCTTTCCAAGCAGTCTCCATGTTTCCAGTGTCTTTTTCCCCACTTGGAGCTGAACCCAGAAGGATATTTCTTCCTACACTACCATGGAAGAATGGATGCAGAAGTTGATGGAGTTGGCTGAAATGGCAAACCTGACGACTCTGGTTTGAAGAAAAGAACATAAGTACAGCGGGAAGAATAATATATGAACAAAATTGGAACAATAATAATACACCAACGGAAGAAAATTTGATTAGAAAAGTTTTGGACAAGTTCACAAAAGAAATACAAGAAAAGGAGGAAACAGAATATTACATGGTATGGGAGAAAGGGCATGAATGGTTAGAGGAGAGGTATAAAGGGCAAGGAAAGAGTAAATGAGGAAGATATAGGAGTTGAAATGTAGTAACAAACTAGTGGAAATGGAACCGACACAGAATGTATGATTGAAATTGAGTACATTGTTATCTTTATGTATATAAATCAATATTAGAATTATATGTATAAATGGTAAATTGAAGTAAGGGAGAAAAATGGATATGTAAGAAATGTTTACTGATGCGAAAATGTTGAAAAGAAGAAAATTGTAAAAATTTCTTTTTTTGTTTTAAAAAAAACCTGTTTAATAAAAATTATTTAAAAAAGGAAAGGAAAGAACATAAGTACTTTTGTTTCCACATGGAAACCGCTTTGGAATTTCGTGGTTGATGTGGAAAAGAATGTAACTTTTGACTTTGCCACAGAGTCTGGTAGTGTATTCCAGGCATTAACTACTCTGTTACTGAAGTCATATTTTCTGCAATCGAGTCTGGAGCAGTTCAGTTTAAGTTTGTATCTATTGTGTGCTCGTGTATTGTTGTGGTTGAAGCTGAAGTAGTCACTGACATGTAGGGCATCGTAGCAGATGATTTTATGAGCTATGCTTAGGTCATACTGAAGGCAGCGTAGTTCTAAATTTTTTAAACCCAGAATTTCAAGTCTGGTGGCATAAGGTATTTTGTTACGAGCGGAGGAGTAGAGGACTCTTCTTGTGAAATATTTCTGGACGCGCTCAGTTGTATTAATGTCTGATATGCAGTGCAGGCTCTTACAGGTGCCAGATGTTTGCCCTTGAAATTTATAGGCAGCTAATTCTCCTTCCTTCTTTCAGCTCACAACTGCCACCCCATTTCCATACCTGTCAGACAGTTTTTGGGCTTTTTTTTTTTTTTAAATTAAAGGATTAGCATTATTTTAAAATAGCACCATTTCTGAAATAATGCCATTCTGGAAGAGCAGTAAACCCATTCTCAAAAGGGGTCTGATCATCAATCTCCCTATGGATGCCCCCCATAACAACACACTTGTGCAAAAGCAGAGGAGAGCTTTGGCTGCTGGCTGTACCTGTTGCTCCAGTTACCTTTCAAATCATGCCTCCATCTGCAGCTCCCATTACAGAAAGCAATTTGTAGATGCTTTTCCAATTAGCTGGTGCTGTTTGGTGAGAATGCAAATGAAGCCAGGGGAATCCACCAAATGACTTCTTTAATTTGTCTTTCGTTAAAACTTGGAAGGACAATGTTGGTCTCCTGCCTCATTCCTGCAGCAGAATATTGCTAAGCGAGGGAGGCAGTGCAAAGAATGCCAACTTTTTTTTTTTTTTTTTTTTTTTTTGCAGCCTCAAGAATGGGAGGAAAGTCATGCATAATGAATCTAGGACAGGTTTGTCAACCTCAGCAAGTTTAAAGTGTGGATTTCAACGCCCAGAATTCCCCAGCCAGCTCTCAGGAATGCTAGGAGTCAGTGGTGGAATTCAAATTATTTTTACTACCGGTTCTGTGGGTGTGGCTTGGTGGGCGAGATACCAACCAGAGGTGGTATTTGCCGGTTCTCCGAACTACTCAAAATGTCCCTACCGGTTCTCCAGAACCTGTCAGAACCTGCTGAATAGCACCCCTGCTAGGAGTTGAAGTCCACACTTTTTAAGAAGGCCAGAAAATGTGGAAACTTTAGAAAGGAATTAAAATGAAGCTTCTTGGGAACAGTTGTTGGAGGACATAACAGAGGATTATTATGCTCAGGGACTTTGGTTTGGTTTTTTGAAAACAAAAAAAAAGCTGTCATCGATCCTGTTGAGAAATTCCTTCTATTAAGATAAAGGGTTGTCCCACTGAAAAAAAAAAGTTCTCCTTCAAAGTCATCCAGCTCTTAAAAGCACCGGAGCAATGGGACTGTGGGAAACTACCCACCCCTCTCCTAGAAGAATGAAGTATTTTGAGAAATATTAAAAAGGCAGAATTTTATATTTCCCTGGATGAAAAATTGAGAAGCATGCTCTTGGAGACAGAAAGCAGCCCTCATCTTTCTTGATGGCCCTCAGCAGATGTCAGCACTTAAGAGGTAAAGAGCTTATTGAGATCTAGGCAGCTCTATTCATAAGCAAATTCCCTGCAGCAAGGTCTGAACAAAGGTAGGATTAGCCCTCAGCCACAGTAGGAATTGCCCATCAAGCCTCTTCATTGCATTAGCAGACCAAGCTTCAACCAAGCTTGGCGCAGAGAACCTACAGAATCAGCTATAATCCCTACAACAGCCAATAGAATGCATATTCTTGCACAGGAACAGGAAGCTCAAGTTCAAAGCCCAAGAGAAGGTATAAATACTGCACCCCTCTCAACTCCATGTGGTCAGCTACCCAGAATCACATGTGCTTGGTGGTTCTTTTTATCATTAAACCCGCTTTCCAATCAGCCTCCATGTTTCCAGTGTCTCCTGTGTCACTTAAAATCCAGTGTTTAATCTCCTGGCTTGGAACTGAACCAGATGGATATTTCTTCCAAAAGGACATTAAAAAATATCTTGGAGATCAAATTTGGAGAATATGTAGCAAAATGTATAGTATAGAGACACAACGGAAGTTTAACTAAACAAGAATTATTTCTATACATACATCATGCAGCATGGTACATGTAATCATGTACAGATTGATTTTTAAGAGGCCTTAAATGCTTGTAAATATTGCAAATTAGTAGATATATAAAAGCAGGGAAGTCAGGAATTCAACAGCTTCTTTTTTCCTTTTCTATTTTTATTCTGCTTTTGCCTTATTTTATATTTTTTAGTATTTCAAATTTGCTAAACTTTTTCTATTTGTTTGTTTTTCTCATTAACCTATTCAAAAACATACAGTACATCCATATTTATACAGAGAGAGAGAGAGAGAGAGAGAGAGAGAGAGAGAGAGAGAGAGAGAGAGAGAGAGAGGGATGTATGCCCTGCACCATGCAACAACACAATGGAGATTTTAATATCAAGTATTTTATTTTAAGATTAAACATTTATTATAAAAGAAATTCCTTGATGTATGTTCTTCCTTCACTTTCTCATTTCATTTCCAATGTTATATTTAATTTTGAAGAAAAGTCAAATAATTATAAAGCTTGTAATATCCGCTCCCTCCCCCTTTAGCTGCAGTCTAAATCTTAAACTCTAAGTTGCCTAAATAAAAGAATATTAAGATTCGAAGTCTGTTATATAAATATCATTGTACTGAAGTAACATATAATACCAAAACTAAGATGGAACAAGAGATGGTCTAGAAGGCTAGATTTAATAATATGTGAAAGATTTTGAGCTAGTTCTATATGAATATTTTATGGATATATTTCTAGCTTCTACAAATGTCACTGTTCAGTATATTCTTTTCTGATTTTATTAGCGCTCTTATATTTTTGATTGTACTTCATCATATCCTCTGGTTATTATTCTGGCCAGTAATATTCTAGTAGGATATGATCTTCTGGAAATCACGCCTCCTTCTGTAGCTCCCATTACAGAAAGCAATTTGTCGATGCTACAAATTACAGGTAATCCTTGATGTACAACCGCAACGGAGCCCAAAATTTATGTTGTTAAGTTGTTAAGTGAGATTTGTACTTAACACTTTTCTCACCACCATTGTTAAGTGAATTACTGCAGTTGTTAAATTATAACATGGTTGTTAAGTGAATCTGGCTTCCCCATTGACTTTGCTTGTCAGAAGGTCGCAAAAGGGGATCTCAGGACCCCGGCACAATGCAATCGTCATAAATATGAGTCGGTTGCCAAGCATCTGAATTTTGATCATGTAACCTTGGGAATGCTGCATAAGTGTGAAAAATGTTTATAAGTTCCTTTTTTCAGTGCCGTTGTAACTTTGAATGTTCACTAAATGAACTGTTGTAAGTTGAGGACCACTGTACCCAAATTATCCATTCTTACCCAAGTAAGAATGATGTTCTGGAAATTATTAAAAAATCAGCCTTTTTCTCTCAAGTCATCAGATTGTATGGTTATGGAGCCATCATTGGTTGCTTCATATGATGTTTATTGGCATGTATAGCTCCTTCTTGTTGCTTTTCGTTATGAACTTTTAAGTGTAGGCCATCCAAAGTCATTCTGCAACTGGGCAGCTTCTAAGTCAACTAATAAAAAAGGAGCAGTCCAAGGGCCACTTAATTTCAATCAAAATAGAGGTGGAAGCAGTGATGAAATCCAATTTTTTTTACTACCGATTCTGTGGGCATAGCTTGGTGGGTGTAGTGTGGCTTGGTGGGTGTGGCTTGGTGGGCGTGACGGGGAAGGATACTGCAAAATCTCCATTCCCATCCCACTCCTGGGGGAAGGATATTGCAAAATCTCCATTCCCACCCCACTCTGGGGCCAGCCAGAGGTGGTATTTGCCAGTTCTCTAAACTACTCAAAATTTCTGCTGCCGTTTCTCCAGAACCTGCTGGATTTCACCCCTGGGTGGAAGGGACCTTGGAGGACTTCTAGTCAAACCTATGCTATTTCAGACAGGTGGAAGAGTTTTTAAGAAGAGTCCAGTCTCTTCTTAAAAACCTCCAGTAATGAAGCACCCACAACTTCTGAAGGCAAACTGTTCCAATGGTTAATTGTTCTCATTGTTAGGAAGTTTCTCTTTAATTCCAGGTTGCTTCTCATCTTGATTAATTTCCATCCATTGTTTCTTATCTTGCCTTCTGGTGATTTGGAAAACAGGTTGACTCCCTCTTCCTTATGGCAGCCTCTCAAATACGGGGATACTGCTGTCATGTCACCCCTAGTCCTTCTTTTCTTTAGAAAAAGAAGCCATACCCAATTCCTTCAACCGTTCTTCATATGTTTTTGTCTCCAGACTTTTAATCATCTTAGTTGCTCTACTTTGCCCTTTTCCCAAAGTCTCAACATCTTTTTTGTCATGGGGTGACCAAAACTTAATGAAGGAGATATGGATTTTGAACACTGGAAAAAGGAAAGGAAAACCAAGAATCAATCCACAGGTTTTGCGTATTGTGGGTGGTACAATCAGTCAAAACAAATCCTTGCAAAGACATCAATTAGACACTAATTAATCTTGCACTCAGCTTTCTGGCAATGGATTTGTTTGGATACAGTCAGATTCCCCTGCGATGAGTTTCCCCAAAAATTCATGCTTACAGATTTAAAGGAGCTCCTAACAAGGTTTTGCATAAGTTCTTTCTGTGACAGCTGTAGGAAGCATCTGGAGGAGAGAACACACACTCCTGTGCTAGGGGAGAAGTGAGCCCCATGCCATCATGTGCATTCTGCTTTCTGTTCTTCCCCACACACTGTGTAATTACAGGTATCGACAAGCTGCTCATGAGGTTTGAGCTTGTTTCTGATCAAATCAAGGGACGGAACTTGGAGGATGGGTGCAGGAGAAGACATTTTTGGAGCCTCGGAGTGGATGGTAGATTATTCAAGGCAGGGGTGAAATGCTCCCGGTTCGGACCGGATCACCCGATCCGGTAACGATGGAGGCGGGTGGTTCAGAGAACCGGTAGCAAAAATCCCTGCCCACGCCTCCATGCCCAGCTCAGCCGCACAATCATCAGAGGCTTTTTTTTTTACTTTTAAAAGCATTTTTTCTATAACCTCTTTGGCCAAAAAAATGCTTTTAAAACTAAAAAAAAAAGCCTCTGATGATCGCGCGGCTCAGCTGGGATCATCAAAGGCTTTTAAAAGAAAAAAAACCCTTTTTTTCTTTTAAATGCCTCTGACGATCCCAGCTGAGCCGCACGATCATCAGAGATTTTTTAAAAAGCCTCTGATGTTGAGGCAACTCAGCTGGGATCGTCAGAGCCTTTTGAAAGCATTTTTTTTACAACCTCTTCGCCGAAGAGGTTGCAGAAAAAATGGTTTTAAAAGTTAAAAAAAATTGGCCACGCCCACCCAGTCACATGACCTCCCTCCCACCAAGCTACGCCCACAGAACCGGTAGTAACAAATTTTAGATTTCACCACTGATTCAAGGGCAAGGATAAGAAAGATGGGGGAGGCATTATTGCCAAAAGTGGAAAGTGGAACTCTTGAATAATTTAAGATTGGTGATCTGATCACACATTATATCTAAAGTAGGCTAGTCTTGCAAGTTGATGACCCTAAGTCGCTATCTGTCTATGTCTAAATTCTCAATCATCTGGGCCATGCAGTGCGGCCATGGAACCCGCACTGCATATCGGACATTAATACAATTGAACACGTCCAGAAATATTTCACAAGAAGAGTCTGCCACTCCTCTGCTTGTAACAAAATACCTTATGCCACCAGACTTGAAATTCTGGGCTTAGAAAATTTAGAACTACGCTGCCTTCGGTATGAACTAAGCGTAGCTCATAAAATCATCTGCTACAATGTCCTACCTGTCAATGACTACTTCAGCTTCAACCACAACAATACACAAGCACACAATAGATACAAACTTAAGGTAAACCGCACCAAACTCGATTGTAGAAAATATGACTTATTTATTTATTTATTTATTTATTTATTTATTTATTTATTTATTTATTTATTTATTTAAAATTTATATGCCGCCCTTCTCCCTGAGGACTCAGGGCGGTGTACAGCCAGAATTAAAAAACATAAAATACAAATATTAAAAAACAATTAAAATATATATAAATTTGGCCCAAAATTAAAAATACAAACCAATTAAAACATTTAAAATTTCTTCTTAAGCCAGCCCGGCTTGCTGGAAAAAGTGGGTTTTAAGGGCACGGCGGAAGGCACTAAGGTCTTGGATTCTCCTTATCTCTGGGGGCAACTGATTCCAGAGGGTAGGTGCCCCCACAGAGAAGGCCCTCCCCCTGGGGGTCACCAGCCTACATTGATTGGCTGATGGCACCCTGAGGAGGCCCTCTCTGTGGGAGCGCACGGGACGATGGGACTTCAGCAACAGAGTGGTCAATGCCTGGAATGCACTACCTGACTCTGTGGTTTCATCCCAAAACCCCCAAAATTTTAACCTAAGACTGTCTACTGTTGACCTCACCCCATTCCTAAGTGGTCTGTAAGGGGCGTGCATAAGAGCACCAGCGTGCCTACCGTCCCTGTTTCTTCTGTTTGTATCTATTTTATGTATCCAATCCATGCTTATACTTATTATCAAATACATGCTTGATAAAAATAAATAAATAAAAATAAAAATAAATAAATAAATGGTTGTCCCAAAGGTGCTTTTTCAAGAGGCAACTAGACTTTCTTTGTTTTTCCTTGAAGACGTTTCGCTTCTCATCCAAGAAACTCCTTCAGTTCTTCAGAACTGAACAACTGGACTGAAGAAGCTTCTTGGATGAGAAGCAAAATGACTTCAAGGAAAAAGAAAGGAAGTCCAGTTGCCTCTTGAAAAAGCTTCTTTAGGACTAAGTGGCTATCAAACAGAGCAGAGCACGATAACGGACAGCATTCTTCCCAAAACTTTCCCTGTGCTTTGACAATGTTAGCTTTCTGCATCTTCGTCACAGATATACATCATGCCACCTTCAGATACATGTGCAGCCATGCAGTTATAGCTGCTTCCTGGCCAATACAGTTCCATGCAGCCTTCATATGGCTTTCTAAGCTAGGCTAAGGATTATCTAGACCCAGTTTGCCTTCTGTTCCATGAAGTCAGTTGACCAAATTACTTTCTAATCACAATTCACAGTTCACTAACTCACATTGCTGTGAAATTCAGATGAATTGGCTCTGTAGCCTAGTCAAAAATGGCCAGCTATTCTAAAAGTTGTGGCTAATGCAGAGCAAAATCCGTAGCACCATATAGTTATGTTACATTAGGAAATAAATGAATCCTGAGAAAGGGGGGAAAAAAACGAATTCTTAAATAAAGAAGAAACAAATAACATTTACATTCTGCTTTTTGCTTTTTGCTTAAACTAGACAATGCAGTCTTTTATTCATTTATGACATGCTTCTCTATTTTGTGGTTTATGAGCAGAATCCTCTACAAAAATATGGGAAATACAGGGGCAAAACCCTCTAATTAATTAATAAATCAATTAACCACACATAGCACACATCATGAATACTCAAATCTCCTACAGAGACTTAAAGCAAATACTCAAAGTCATAGAACTTGTGACCTTAGGTAGTGTTGTAAGCAAAGAATTCAGAAGTATGAGTGGAGCAAGAAGGGACATTTTTGGACCTACACTCCATATTTCATACACAGAACCTCAGCAAGTTTCCTTGTGTGAATGTCAGATTGTGTTATCAATATCCAGGAGCCAAGTCATGTCATGTTTTAATGGTAATATAAACTTATAAAAATAGGGAGGCGTACATTTCTGTGATTTTGTTTTTTTTAATACTTACTTGATCTACTTGATCACCTTGAGAGAAAGACCAGATCAAGAAACTGACTCCATAGGAAGACTAGAACTATAAATTATTGACCTAGGCTAATAGCAGAATCCTGCAAGCCTGAAAGGTAAAATATTTTACTTTCCTCCCTTTTATAACCTTCTGAGTCAAGGACTGCCTCCTGCAGTACTCCGGAAGCCCTGTTTTGGGCCTGGACAGCCTCCTGGACCACTCCAGAGGCCCTGTTTTGGGCCTGGACGGCCTCCTGGACCACTCTGGAAGCCCCATTTTGGACCTGGATGGCCTCCTAGACCACTTTGGAGGCCAAAAGCGGTTGCGGGGGGCACGTGCCCCACCCGTGCCCCATTTTTGCTAGCAGAGGTACTGAGGGCTGGTCCTTTGCTATTTCCAGACCAACCCCATAGGTCAGATCTAAGCACCCCGCGGGCCGGATCCAGCACTTGTCAAACTCAAAGGCCTTGAGTTTAACATCCCTGCCATGGACGCTTCCACTATGTAATGCTTGCATTTTTTTAAGCATGTGTTACGTTTACATTATAGTTCCACAGGCATATGAAAAGCTTTAAGCAAACATCAGGTTGGCCTTAATTCATAGACTGCAGCAAAATGAAGGAAAGGAGAAAAAAGGGGGAAAGAACTGCTGTAGTAAAGAAGGAACAAGGGCTAGGAACTTGACACTATTGGGAAGTGTGTTAAGAAATCAGAGCAGGGTAACACATGATGGAAAACGTTTCAGCTGAAAACGGCTCATGGGCCAGCTGGCAGGAAATGAGCATTAGTTTCTAGAATCATGATTTCATCTCCCTCGGGAGTTATTGCTGCCAATGGAATTGGACACTTGGACATCACTTTGCCGTCACTTTATGAGCCATGCGTCAATCCTTTGGCAGGATGGCTGCTCAAATGACCTGTAGGTGCATCTGATACCTCTGCCTGGAGTAACAGAACCCTTGCTTCCTCCCTCCCTCCCTCCCTTCTGTTCTATTCTTATTTCTTCCAAAACGGGAGGGAGACTTTTAAACATTTTATTCCCATTGCAAAGTAATCTCTATTTATAGTGCCAGACCAGTCACACATGCTTGTAATGCCAACAGTGATATATTTCAATCAACTGAATCCTGTCCTAACATGTCCATGATAGTGGAGTAATTAAGAAAGTGAAAATGCAGGGACATCTTACTTTCTTACAATGCTTCTATCTGAGAGCATTATGCTGAAGAACAGAACAAAGAAACTGCACACACAGAGCGGTATCCTGACCTGGGTCATAAATCAATATTTTAGTGAAAATGACTGAAAATATTCCTGCATCCCTACTGCCAGAAAAGTGGATAGGAAGAATTCTGGATTTTGTAATCCTTGGTAATGTGTGAGCTTGGTTGTTTGCAGATGTTTTATTACCTGACTAGGTTACATCATCAATCCACCCATTCTGGACTTGGAAGATAATGCCATACCTTAAATTGTATACTGCTCCCTTCTCCAACCCAAAGAATACAAGATTCTAATGTGTGACCCACATCTGTTAGATAGAGAGATGAGAGATAGAGAGATAGAGATAGAGACAGAAATAAAGACAGAGACACAGAGTTAGAGATAGAGAGAGAGAGAGAGAGAGAGAGAGAGTCAGACAGACAGAGACAAAGAGAGAGAGAGATGATAGAGATAGATATATCTATCATCTATCTATCTATCTATCTATCTATCTATCTATCCATCCATCCATCCATCCATCCATCCATCCATCCATCCATCTATCATCTATCATCATCTATCGTCTATCGTCTATCGTCTATCGTCTATCGTCTATCGTCTATCGTCTATCGTCTATCGTCTATCGTCTATCGTCTATCGTCTATCATCCATCTATAGATCTTAGGCAACAAAGCAACTATGGCTCTTTTCTTGTTAAAGAAAATTATCAGTGCTTCTTAAAAAATATAGATTTTGCTAGTGAGAACATTGTTGGATGGTCCAATCTTGTAAATTGGGTTAGGCCCATGGGACTATGATTTCCCATTCTTCATTAAAAAAAAAAAAACCTGAGTCACCTTCTTCTTTCTTCTTCAATTTACCTCTAGAGACTTTGTTGTGATGAGGATATTTTGAATGAAGTCAAAGTGTTGATAAAAAAAGATAGGCATAAAAGATTAATTTCAGCAAAAATGAGGCCACCTTTTGTAAGTACTTTTCCCGGCCTCCCTTTTTTGGATTCTGTAGATAGGAAGAGAACATGGCATAGCACTTAGTAGTGGTGGGACTGAAGCTTGCTACAGCTGATTTTTAGCAAGGGCAAAAATATATGGTTTAGTTCTCCCGAGACAGTACATCCTCCTAGATTGCAAATGAGCAAAGCCCAATGTCTGCTAAGTCTAGATTCATATTTTCTCCCCTAAAGCCAAAGATGTAGTCCAAGAAACAGTTGTAAGTAACTTTAAAGTGAGATATTGCTAACCTCCTGCTGCTCCAAAGCAGGGATCTCCAACCTTGGCAAATTTAAGACTTGTGGACTTCAGCTCCTAGAATTCCTCAGCCAGAGGAAGTCCACAAGTCTTAAAGTTGCCAAGGCTGGAGACCCCTGCTCCAAAGGACTCAACATTAGATTCATTATTTAGGTGAGTGCTAGCTGGCTAGAATGACTGGCTATATACATGCAGTCAGGAGGCTATTTGTTTAACTGGCCAAATAATGAATTGCTAGTCATTTTATTAATTCTACATCTTCATTTTAGTGGACTCTCATTTATATCTCCATGGGATGAAAAAAAAAAAAGAGTTCACCTGAAAAGATCTCAAAACTTGGCAAGATGCGTAATTCTCTATCCCATTATTAACAGTTTCTCAGAACTAACCCAACCAGCTTCTTCTTTGCTGAGCTACAGAAAAGTTTCTTTTTCATCTCCACTGCAGATGGTTAGATGGGTATGTGGTATTTTTTTTAAGCAGGTAGCCCATGAGGTCCCATCCGATAGTTGTTTCTCTAGACCAGGGTGTCAAACTCAATTTCATTGAGGGCTGCGTTAGGGTTGTGTTTGACCTCGAGGAGCTGGGGTGGGTGTGGCCATCTTGACATCACTTGTGTCAGGGGTGCCTGTGGTGTTCCAAACACTCTGCCAGTGAAAACGGGCTCCCGAGCTCTGTTTCTGGCTGTGACCAACTCCTGCAACCTTCTGCCAGTGAAAACAGAGCTCGGGAGGTCTGCACGTGGCCGTCCCGAGCTCCATTTTCGCTGGCAGAGGCATTGTGGGCCAGTCCTTCAATGTTTCCAGGGCAGCCACACAGGCCAGATCGAAGCACCCCGGGGGCCAGATCCAGCCCATGGGCCTTGAGTTTGACACCCCTGCTCTAGACTGATATACTTTCTGGAAAATCTGTAACAGTAACAGAGTTGGAAGGTACCTTGGAGGTCATCTAGTCCAACCCCCTGCTCACGCAGGAAACCCATACTAGGGATTTGAACAGCTGAACTGCCAACCTTTCTGATCTACAAGCTCAGTGTCTTAGCCACTTGAGCCACCTAGTCAGGCTATTTCTTCTTGACTCTAGATCAGTGTTTCCCAAACTTGGCTATTTTAAGATGCATGGACTTCAATTCCCAGAATTCCCCAACCAGTATGCCTGGTTGAGGAATTCTGGGAGTTGAAGTCCATACATCTTCAAAGGGTCAAGTTTTGGAAACACTGCTCTAGATTAACATCCCTAGATAGCCCTGGAACATTTCATGATGAACTTTCACAAGCCAGCAGACTTCCGTAAGCCTTTGACACTGTGCCATATTTAATTTAGTGATCCCTAAGAGCTAGTTTGGAGCAGCGGTTAAGGCATCAGCTAGAAACCAGAAGACCCGTGTGAATTTTAGTCACACTTTAGACATGAAAGTCACTTGTGTGACCTTAGGTCATTTGGTCTCCCAGACCTAGAAAGCTGATAATGGCAACCACTTCCAAAAATTTTGGTAAGGATACTGATGACTTGTCTAGACAGTCATCAGGAGTCAAAAATTGACTCAAAAGTAGAGAAAAAAACACTACTCAGGTATTACTCTTCAGCTAACAAATAGGAGAACAACAATGACAGATTGACAGGAACCAGAGGTGTCAATCCAAAATGAACTGGTCTATCAAGGATGGATTTTATTTTATTATTTATTTATTTGTTCAACTTGTATGCCGCCTTTCTCCGAAGACTCAAGGCGGCTTACAATGCATTTAAAAACCATATATAAAAACATTAAAAACAATTAAAACCCATTCACACCATTCATGGCAGGATCTCGCCAGATCGCAACAACGAGACCAACGGCCCCAGGCCTGCCAGAAAAGCCAGGTCTTCACCGCTTTTCGGGAGGCCAATAGGGTGGGGATGGAGTGTGAGAACGGAATGCAAAACTCCACCAAAGAGGCACTAAACCTCAAAGCCGTTCCCAAAACATCAAAAACAAATGCTATTGGACACCGATGGACTGGTCAAGGGGGAAGGGCCAGGGAGATGGGGAAAATGCAGGTTTTGTGGGAATATTCTGATCCAGCTTTGCTTATGCTGTAACTGCTTGAACTTAGTAAAAGGTAGCCTTTCACTTCACCAATGGAGTGAATTCTGAGTTCCTAAGAATCCCAAGTTTTGTGGATTCCTGACACACTACTTTATGTGGCTTTCCACATGTGATGAGCTAGAAAAAAGCCTCTACAAGTATAAAAATAAACCCTCTCTCCTTTATGAAGACCGAGATTGACAATAGGAGACACCGATCAATGCCTATGTTCCCCAACCCAGTAAGGAGGAGTTGATGCTATTTTCCTTTAAAGTGCTTTTAAGATTCAGTTGTGTTGTGCCCTGGTTCCCCAGGCTGAGTCCCTGCTTCTTTGATAATTGCTGTGGTGAGCAATGAAGCATAAAGCAAGATAAACATTCACTGCAGATGGGGAAAAGCAATAACACACACACACACAAAAAAGAAGAAGAAGAAGAGCCCTTTCTGTGGGTCATCATAATTTGATGGATTCTGGATAAAATGCAATGTGATCTGCATTCTGATCCAATACTTTACCACCCAGAAAGGAGAATGTGAATTCTAATTTACCTCAGAGTTGACTAGCAAAATTCTCCCATTTTGCAATGCTGGGCTTCTGGGATAGAAACTAGGAATTTCCCATGCTTTCCCTGCCTCACCTTTCTGAACGTTTTTATAAAGATGATGCTAACATTAAAATATATATATATATAAATGGGAATCTGGAACATGACGAAACAGTTTTCTGTGAATTATCTTTATTTTCACAATTGCTTCTGGTCTCCACATCAGCATTCTTTGAAAATAAACACGATTGAGAGATACAGCCTAGCTTTCTGTTTGGAACAAGGCTGGACAGTGAAAAGCGTTTTCATCAGTTTCCCCCCATCCCTTCCACAAAAATACATGTTGTGTGAATTTTCATACATACAGATTTTGGCCCATATTTGTTACATGAAGTTTCAGATTTTTATGATTAGCATGACTTTCATAACAGATTTTAAACAGATCATAGGCACTAAAATATTTCTCATAACTTTCATTTATGTCTTTCATATCAGTGTGGTTATCTTGTTGACACAGTGTTATTTATCTAAGCTGTAGCACATAATAATGGCCAAGGAGCATGTACCTCTAGTTTATTTCTAGTGTAAGCAGAATGCCCTCACTTTAAAATTTATTAGCCCATTTCCGGCTCTACCAGCATCTGTGCAGAGGTTGAAGGCCAATTATAGATCTGCTCTATCAATAATTTTAGCTGCCCCCAACAAATCATAGCAAAGTGACCAATTTTGATGAGGCAACAAATCAGCTGCGGATTTCACCTAACCTTCTGTAATTGATGTATGAGCCAAAAGGTTCTCAAGTTGTAAAAATGAGACACATTCAATATGCAAGTTTATGGCTCAAAAGCTTCAGTGCCATCAGCTACTAATTAATTACCACATTTACTGCATTTCTTTCTTAGATACAGATCACAGTTTCTGACTTCCCGAAGAACCTAAACTAAAAGAAATTTCAACCATTGCCTTCATAAAGTAAGGAAATGGGACTGTATCTTATGTACAAAGAATTATCACATATACATAGATGTGCACTCATGAAATATAGCTCAAGATACTTAGAAGGGAGGAAACTAACATTGTTTCCATGTAGGGTACCTTGGAGAAATTTCTCAATCGTTATCATCTCCCATTTAAATACAGAGGCAATATTAATAGAAGAGAGGCATTCACATTGAAGTGAGCATCATAAATTATACAGAGGTTCTCTTTGGATGCAGTGAATTGACCAATTGGAATGGATTGGAAAATAATTACAGATGGAAGGTTGGTTGACTTCCAGACCTGGACCAAACTGGAATAGAAGCCATTCACATGCTAAATATCTGCAAGTCAGAATATTGTGGCAGGCCAGAAGTAGGGATAATAAAAAAACAAATTAGTAAATTGGCAACTTTACATGGATCATCTTATTTGCATGAAGATGATGAAGACAAGAATGTTTCTTATGCTTTTGCTTCATAGTGGACAATTAGGAATGTATAAGTTAGACATATAGTACATATGTGATATGTTCTTAGTTCATATTTTCATACAGACAAATCTGTTTTTTCTTTCCAGTCAATATGCCGAATGAAACTGCTACCCTTTGGCATTTACAGTTTTTTATATTCAACAATGCAATTCTTTTTTTTTTTAAAAAAAGGCATAGAAAATGCACATAGCATGATACAGTGCCTACAAAAATGCTTATCTTGGTGAAAGTGCATGGCAAATATAAAGATTTTTTTTAGAAATAAAATATGTGCTTATTAGACAAAATTTGTAAAATGCATTACATTAGAATACAAAAGATGTATCATTTTCATGGATTTTTTTTTAAAAAAAAATCAAAGGATCAGAAACACAATATAGCATTACATCAGAAAAATTAAAAATTGGAAGAAACCAAAATGTATTAATTTGGTCTGACAGGAGGAACCCTCTACATGAAAAATGTCTGCGAAGGGAATGTTGATGGGAAAGAGTTCCCATCCCAATCATAAAATTTCTATTGAATGAATGTATGAATGAATGATTGAATCAATGAATGACAGTCATAAAGTCACCATGCACCTATACTCATTAAAATCCCTTTCCTCCTTCCAAGTAAACTAAACATGTAGTTTACAAAGCACTTTGATCAAGGATTATAGATAATGGAGATTGATACAGAATACAGAATACCCAAGTTATTCTGCAGGTCTTCTAGTTCAATCACCTGCTCAAGCAGGAGACTCTCTCTCTCACTGATAAGTGATTCACTTATCAACTGGGGCAAGAAAAGATGTAAAATGGGGCAAAACTTACTTAACAAATGTTTCACTTAGCAACAGAAACTTTGCGCTCAATGGTGGTTGTAAGTCAAGGACTACCTTTACCACGGGTGTCAAACTCTCCACGTCACATTGCCACCATGTGACATTTCGTGACGTTTTCCCCCTTCGCGGAGCTGTGGTGGGCATGGTCTGTGCAGGATGCATCCAGCCCACGGGCTGCCAGTTTGACACCCCTGACCGGTACTATGTACTTACACTCAGATAATGAATATAATATTTACTTTCATGTCAAATAAACCTTAAAGGGAAATCTTAGTTCCATTTTTCTCCTACAGTCTGAAATAGCATCGTGCAACCTGGTAACAATAGAAAATTTCCTGCTTTGGACTATATTATTTAAAGGTAGGCTGGAAGCAGGACTGTCAGTGGCAATCCAAATGGGGACTACAAGCACACTAATGAAGCCCCACCCCTTTTTTTGCACGCATCACTTGTGCAACACATGTAAAATGGGGGGCAAGGCTTTAATTTTACAATTATGGTCATCGTTTTGACTTTTTTATACCTCTGCTGAAAAGTCAAATTCACCAGCACTATTACAGCAAGGGACAATGACTTCAATTGTATATACAGTTCCTTGGAAGCTGCCTTGCTTGGGACAGAGGGCATTTCTGAAAACAGATGCAAAGAAACAAAGAATTCTGTCAATTTGTAGGAGTACTAAATGCCATGGGAGAAATTCTGAGTACATTCATGCTGCATAAGAGCATATTAAATTGTCCTTTTTAAAAAAAAAATAAAATAGAGCAGTTACATAAGAAATAAAGGCAGGCAAACCAGCTCGCTCTGCACAACTCTCGTTCTTCTGGCTGATTGTAAGTTGCATTTCTTATTTTTTACTTTTGCGTTATAAATCATATGCAAGTTTTTGCATCGCTGTGCCAAGATACGTGTCCAGGAGTGGGTCATTCTCAAGTTGATTATTTCTTATGTGTTTCCCACACACACTAAGGCAATTTTGGCATTTCCATTTTTTTGTTCTAGTTTTCCAACAATTCAAGGATGCCACAAGGAGCAGTGTCAGATGAGGTATATTCAAACTGAAAGACTGTCAGCCTTTCAGTGCCAATCTTTTCTCCAAAAGATGAAGGAGAGAATGTGAAGGCAGTATCTCACAAAATTATTTTGCTTCCAATTTGCCACTTTTCTCTCCCCTGGGCTGTCACCAGTGGGAGAGACTGTTCAATCAACTTTAATTTAGAAAGTCCAAATAGATGGGTATGATGTTTGTTGAAAGAAACCCTCACCTGTAGCAGATTTATGTAAACCATTGAGAACAATAGAGAAAAAAAAGTAATCCATCAAACTTGTCCAAGACGCATTCATCCTGCTGTCACAGAGTACACATTTGGCTAATCTCAGAGGTTCCTGGATTAGGGTTTTTTTCACAGAATTGTTAACCATTTGTATCAAAGAGTGGAGGTAGCAGTGGAAGAATGATTAAAGAAACGATGAGTCAGGTTGACCAGCTTCAACAGATAATTTTCAGGTAACCTGATCATGCTGCGTACTTAATTCTTGCAAACAGAACACAACACCATTCAAGGATAGAGAGTGCATATGCAGCATTCACAAAGTGATAGCTCCTTCTCCAACAATGTCAAGGAGAAGGGTTTCATGGAGATCTTGAGCCGTGATCCTCACCATGATGGTTTTACAGCTCTTCTTGTGCAGATGGAAAAACAAGGGTTGGTTCTTTTCCATCCAGTGGTCCGTTCTTAGAAATTGCTGACATCTTAAGAGAATAAGGAAGATCTCAGAGGAAACTCAACCTGGATATAAGCAGAAGTCTTCAGAAATATGAAGAGACTCTTCCAGAATGTCAGAAAGCTCTAGAAGTTGGTTTCCTTCCCCGTCTTGCCAAGCACTTCCTTGACTGGATGCTGGGATCCCACTTCAGAACATTCCCTTCCAGAAGTGCCCATCAGATGCTTTTTTGGCTGGGGCAAGTCTTCTGCTGGAGCAGTGAGCTGGCGTAAGCGCTGTGGAAAGACAAGGAAAATGACAGGCAGTATCTCTGTTAATTAAACGATCAAGCAAATCGACATCCAAATTAACCTGCCTCAGTTGGGGTGGACAAAGGCAGTCCAAAAACCCATCCACGAAATTTTCATAAGGCAAGTTTATTGGCACATACATTTAAAAGAGCAGATGGGAAATGGTTTAATACTTTGTGTTATTTCGCTTTTAGGTTCACTGCTTGTTGACGTATGATAGCACACAATAAAAATCCCAACAATGCTTACAGTAGGGATGTTTTTAATAGATTGCATACTTACAAAAGCATGAGATTAGGAAGAAAAAAACACTCATTTGTTGTGGCAATTAGAGATGAGAATTTTGCTTCCATTAAGGCGTTCGGGTTTTTATTTTCCAATCTTAAATTTGTTTTGTCCTATTCCTATAAGAATTTGCTTCTTTGTTTTTACTTCTCATGAGAATATGTACATTGTCACTGTCATTTCTCCACTATATGCACGTTCATGCAATTATGGCTAACTAGATAGCTTTATATTCAATTTTTAATCAGAAAAATACATTATAAAGCTTGCAATATCGTTGTTTTTGGTTCATATATTGATTTGAGATGTGTAAATTAGATAAACGTGCATTTAAATGCACAGCAAACTAGCTATTCTTTCATACCCATGAGGGGAAAGGTTTCATAAGTCAGACTCCTATGTGAATAGTTCTGTCTCTAATAGCTTTGTAACACTCAACAACTTCAGCTTTTCTTTCGTAATGGTCTCATGAATAAACTAAACATAGTTTCACAACCTGGAGACCCACACAGGCCATAGATAGGACTTCAATGGCCTTCAACTTCACTTTGAAAGCCCTCTGCAAAAAATGAGCTAAGACGCCTGAAAAATGCTGTAGATTTATCCCCTGCTGGCCTCACTCTTTCAGAACTTCCACTATCTGTTTCTCTAGTTCACCCAACGCTAGTCATTTGAGAAATGAGTGTATGAAGATTCTCATACAGTGTTGATTCTCAGTTTTTTCCTGAGAACCATCTGTTCTTAAGGCTCTAATACAACTGTGGTACTACAAGAATAGAATCTCCTCAGAAGGTTCATCATGAAGATGGAAGGGGTGACACTGTTTCTATCATGGAAACTGGTATAAATAGTAAATAAAATTAATGAAACCGTTTTTTTTCAATGAGTTGCTCAACTATCAAGACACCTCCACTCAATTTAAGAGGTCCTTGTGCAACTCTGGCTTGCTCATTTAGATTGCTACCCATCCAGTTTTCTCTACGTAGAAGAACAAAATATTGTCCCCTCCTTACTAAGGTTAATGTAAGAGCTCTTAGTTTTCACAACTCCTGATGTTTTCTAAGATATTCTCCTTACATTCAGATGGAGGTTTTATCATGTGAGAAGTTGCCAAATGGATGTGATTAGGCCACCTCCGACGCAAATTGCTGTACTCCAGGAGTTGTATGTACTGAACAGTATGGCTGCTCTCTAGAGTGTTTCAATATCATTTTTGTAAAATGATTATGTTCTCTTGAATGGTTGCGCAAATGGAAATATTAGTAGTTATAGTACTTATATTATTTGTTTATAGCACCCAACAGGAGCCCTATAATCAAATCCATTGGCGGGGTGACTAGTATGTTTTTTAAGGTACTTGGATAGTACAACGCTCATAAACCAAATGTTAGTTTGAAGAGCAAAACTGGAGCTGACTGTGCTTTTCTCTGTGGAACTAATTTTAAAAGTTTCTACTTCTGGTACTATTAATTAACAGATTTTCTCACTATATTGTTCCGCATCTCTACTTTTCTATTAAATGATGTGCAAAATTTACTCTAGGTCAAATGGTTTTGTTTTTTTTTTTGTTCTAATTATTATGTAATAACTGATGTTTTTAACATTTGCTCCAGCTGTTTGTGTTAATTATATTCTGTGTTGTTTGTTTTGGCCTTTGGCAATAACAATAAGCTGAATTGCAAAAAGCAACCCCAATGTAAATTATGTTTTGCCCTCACCTTCTTCATTTAAGTCTTGTTACAGTCTATTTCATCAAGCAAAATTCAGACTAAAGCCATACTGTTCCACATTCAGATTGAAAGGATTCTACCCTAGATTTAATGCAATGTGGTTTCCCCCATTCCAATCCATAATATACATTTGCAGAGCAAAATGGGATGGAGAATGCCTCTCCCTAGCACTTAGATTTATATACCGCTTTACAGTGCTTTACAGGCCTCTCTAAGCGATCAGCATATTTCCCCCAAAAAATTGTGTCCTCATTTTACCCACCTTGGAAGGATAGAAGGCTGAGTCAACCTTGAGCCTGGTGGGATTTGAACTGCCAAATTGCAGGCAGCCAGCAGTCAGCAGAAGTAGCCTGCAGTACTGCACTCTAACCACTGCGCCACCGAGGCTCTCTCTGACAGACAACCTAAGGTAAACTCCACATGCTGGATTGATCCTATTTTTTTTTTAAAGAAGAGCACAATTTTTTTCTAGATTACACTTCCTCAATTGGAATATTGTCGATGAAGAATTTGAAATACTCAAAATTCATGACCTGATGTAACAGTTGCTGAGATTTTGAGAGATGAAGTCCACATGGCGGAAGGATTGCCCAGGTTGGCAGTTAAAAAGTAACTTAAAAATGACTCCCAATACTAAGGTGCTACCTCAGAGGAATATCTGCAATCTATCATCATCTTTTAATGACCCCATAATCCCTTGCAGGGTGGAGTCTGGACAACTGATTGGAGCTAGCAGAGTGTTTAATGGCCAGATGCCCTTCCTGTCACCAATGCGGAGTTTTGTTTAGCAGATATATTATCATTTTCATAGAGAGAGAAATATCAGCCTCTACCTAGGATCGAACTCACTGCCTCCTGATTGTGAGGCAAGAGTTCCACCTCTAGGCCACTGCACCACTCCTAGGAATATCTGCAATCTATGTAACATGTAAACAAACAAATGAAGGTGATTTCAGAGGAAATGGCTAGTAATTACATCCTGGTAACTCTAGTATTTCTTTCAAGCTTACATTCCAAATGATGGAAGTGTACAAAGGTTCATAATGTAGGAACTACAACAGGAGTAACTCTGGAATACACACACATGCACACAAATTATTTGTGTCAAATGAGTGGACAGAAGTGAGAACTAATGGACCTTAGAGCAGGGTGTCCAACCTTAGCAACTTTAAGACTTGTAGACTTTAAGTCCCAGAATTCCCCCAGCCAGCAAGACTGGCTGCAGAATTCTGGGGGTTGAAGTCCACATATCTTAAAGCTGTCAAGGCTGGAACACTTGGAGGGAAAGATTTGAGTTAAATTGGCAAGAGCTGGTTTTCCAATTATTTAACAATAAAAGCAACAACCCAGGTAGCCTTGTATAAATCAAACTGCTGAAAAGAAGATTATTTTAAATATCCATAAGTGATATGTGAGCTGTCACTTCAGAACAAATTTCTAATCTACAAACACATGAATTATATATTCTGGTTGACCTTCAGTTTCTGACAAAAAATGTCAGGTAGAACTTTCAAACTCAAAGAAATTAATTCTTGGTTTAAGATGGACTCATACACATATTCAGCATAAATCCCACTCAATTTCATGGGATTTCAGTTTGTGCAATCTTCTTGCAGCAGCTAACTAAGTGTTCCACTATTTCTTCAGCTTCTTTGCGAAGATGGCATTTGCTGTCTGCTTATCATTATTGCCTTTTTAATATTTTAATTAAAAACATAAAAAGATTAAAAAACTAGCAAGAACTAATACAAAGTAAGAAAAAAAAGAAAAAAATTAGGAAAGAAGCCAAAAGTATATTTAAAAAAAGAATGAAAATAGAAAAAGATTATTTCTGATTTCCTTTGCAGTAGTTATAACTACAAATACAAAATTACCTCTTACTTTATGCTTACAAAAAAACCTATTCTTTTCCATACACTCTGTAATCTACAGTATCTATGGTTTTTCCTCAAAACCACAAATCATAAGATCAACTGTTTCTGTTTCATGCAAAAAGTCTATACTATAAGAGGAAATCCTGTAAGAGGTTTCCAGTCAGCAGTATATGTAGATACTGTCTTTTCTCTAACCAAGGAAGTCAATTTAGCCACCTCTGCAAATTCCATCCTCTTCAGCAATTGTTAGTCTTGGCTGCTTTTGATCTTACCATATTTTGTTTCTCTTGCTCTCTGGGTCTTTGTCTCATGTTATCCACCTGAGGTGGCTATTAAATCAGGGCTGACTTATAATGTCATTTGTTATTACATCAATATCGTTAATCAGTAAATAAGGTCTTCTGGGGACATGGCATCATCTTTCTAAACTCTTGGGGATGGCATTGCTGCAAAGTTTATTTTAGGACTTGTGTGGGATTTCCCAGCCTTTTGAACTGGATTACAATTCAAATTATTCCACTAAGATAAATGTTCATGTCCATGAAAGTATTGAGTTCTATTGTTCTCCTCTATTGTCATTCCATAATCTACATGCATCAGTGAAGAATCATCTATCAATGAGAAGAAATGGCTGGGTTTACACATTGGCTTCTGCCGTGACTTATTTTAATCATGGTTTGTGGAAACACAAATCTAGGACTTTTTCAATGGTTAGATAAATCATAGTAGTTGAACATGTAAAATTAAACTGTCACGAACGCATTATTTATAATGCTAAAATCAAGCAATTCACATTATGGATCAGTGTGATTTGTGAATTCAACCAATGATTACCTGTAATTATTACAGGTATGTTGCGATAACCTGATAGTTATTGCAACATACTATTTTAACCATAATTATAACCCGAAGCAAGTTTTGAATTTTATAGGCACTTCTTAGTTTGGATCCCATTTGCTCAGTGCCTCAATTTTCTGAGGTAGAGCAACAATTATAACTATGAGTGTCAATTAGACAGCATAACAATCTATGATTGGCAGTGACTGATTCTGATTTGTTAACATTTGCACAGTGTTAAGTTTCGAAGTTAGAAGACAAAAAACGCATAGCTAGAAGAAATAAAAATTGCATTTGTCAGTTTGAAAAAGGATTGGGGTGTGAAACATTTCTTAAGGGTTTGGGGATTATTTCTCCATTCTGTCTTTCATTATTTGCACATATTTTCCACTTGATTTGATCAGTATAATAGCAGTAAGAATTCAGAACAAGAGGCAGACAAACTAGATATGTTTAAAATACACAAACAGCCTTTCTGAAGAAGACTTCGAAGCACTTAGGCAGGGGTATCAAACTTGCATCGTCACGGCGGTGTCACATGACGTATCGCAAACTTTTTTCCTCTTTGCTAAACTGGGCGTGGGCGTGGCTAGTGCATGATGCATCCGGGCCGCGGGCCACGAGTTTGACACACCTGCACTAAGGGTTTAGTCTTCTACAATTACCAGTAACCAAATTTGCTTTTGTTAGTTAGTTGTTTCATGTATCAGAAGGCTTTCTTCCATTATAAAGAGCCACCAACCCAGCTTCCATGGTGTGGATTTACTTTAGGCAGAGGTGGATTTCAGCAGGTTCTGACCAGTTCTGGAGAACCAGTAGCGGAAATGTTGAGTCGTTCAGAGACCTGGTAGTAAAAATTCTGACTGGCCCCACCCCCATCTATTCTCTGCCTCCCAAGTCCCAGCTGATTGGGAGGAAATGGGGATTTTGCAGTAACCTTCCCGTGGATTGGGGAGGGAATGGAGATTTTACAGTATCCTTCCTCTGCCACACCCACCAAGCCACGCCCACCAAGCCACACCCACAGAACCGGTAGTAAAAAATGTTGAAACCAATCACTGACTTTAGGGCTTATGTTATCATGGAAAAACAATTATCCTAGGATACAGAATATATTTTTTTTGGTAATACACATTGGAAAAACCTGTCAGTTCTATCTCTTATGAATGATCATGTAAAATAACAAAACGAAGACTTCAGAGAAGTTCTGTTCTTATTACCTCTTTGACAGATCCTTTGGTTTTCAGGAAGCTGAATATAATGTAGGACGGTATGCAGATCATAGAGGATAAGGCCAACACCCAACCCACTGCAATCCCCCATGGAGGATACTCATAAACATTGTTGTATTTGAGGGGTTGGTATCTAATGAGTGAAAACAGGAAGGTAGCCTGAGGATGACAAGAACAGACAGCATGACAGCTATGCAGTAGTAAATTAGAAGCATCTGTAAGAGATAATTAAGGAGAAGAAAAAGTGCATTTAATCAAGGTGACCTTTTTCAGCCGTGAGCAAACAGAGCCTATAGTGAACTCCGATCACATCGGCAAAAATTGAGATGTTTATTAGGATCTACTAACTGACTGCTGGCTTCAGCTCAGACTTGGGCTTTAGCTTTCCATTTTTATTTTTATTTTTGCTTTTCGTCCCCGAGTATAGGAAGTCCTTGACTTATGACCACAATTGAGCCCAACATTTCTGTTGTTAGGTGAGACAT
This sequence comes from Pantherophis guttatus, assembly GCF_059756535.1. Lineage (NCBI taxonomy): Eukaryota > Metazoa > Chordata > Lepidosauria > Squamata > Colubridae > Pantherophis > Pantherophis guttatus. Next base: position 17,636,343 of record NC_142069.1, on the reverse strand, counting down.
TTGCTAAGCGAGTTTTGCCTCCTTTTACAACCTTTCTTGCCAATGATTAAGTGAATCACCATAGTTGATAAATTAAGTGAATCTGGCTTCCTCATTGACTAGCACTGATGATGTTACGTGGTTTGGGTAATGAAACATCTGTAAGAAAATAAGCAAGCTGAGAAAGCACCAAGTCCCCCCCCTTCATTGACTTTGCCTGTCAGATGACCTTGGTACACAGCTACAGTCATTAGCCAGTTGCCAAGCATCTGAATTTTGATCACATGACCATGGGGATGCTACAATGGTCGTAAGAGTGAAAGATGGCCATACATAACTTTTTTCAGTGCTGTTGTAAATGGTCACTAAATGAATGGCTGTAAATCAAGGAGTCTTTATAACTGGAATGGTTATATTAATCCAGAGTGCCATGTATGATTTCTTGGGCAGCTCAGCAGAACATATTTATTTTGACTCCACAACACTTTCCATACAGGGCAGTGGTGGGTTTGTATCAGTTCACCCTGGTTCGGGCGAACCTATAGCGGCAGTGGCAGGAGGCTCAGCCCATCCGCCCGGACGTCATCACGGATGTTCTGCACATGCGCAGAAGGTTCTGTGTATGCACAGAAACGCTGCGCGCAAGCGCTCACAGTTCCAAACCAATAGCGAAGGTAAGTGAAACCCACTACTGATACAGGGATGGGTTTGATTGAGAAAGGGAAGGTTGCTGTATTTTCCCTTCAAAACCCCTGATGGCCTGACATTAAACCTGGCAAGAATGAAGGCTGTATTGTGAAGGAAAGGGAGAATTTTGTATAAATACTTAAGAACAGATAAAGGTTACAAAGGTCAGTGTTGAAGTAGTAAAAAATTCTGCTCCTGTGTTCCTTCTGTAAATCTAGATCACTTGTAAGGCTCTCTCAGACTGACCTAAGAATCCACAAGAGGTCAAGTTTGAAGCGATGGTATATGTCCGTGAGGAATCATACTTGTTGACAAGGAATAACTCCATGCAATAGGCAGCTTTTTTCCCCCAAATTAATTTTAGAAAATATATCAACTGGAAAATCCTGGTGCAGGGCTATTTTGATACACAACCTTGGTCCAGCTTCAAGCTGGTGTTTTGAAATGCAGTGAGGGACATGGCGCACCGCTCTTAAGCACCTGGATTGAATTACCTCCAATTTTTTGATATCTTTATAGGCATAATTTCCATGCCATCAAGTATTAGCTCAGCATTTTTGCTCTACAGTATAAAGTGAGATTGCAGTGGAAACATAATTATTTCCCTGGTGGCTGGCAAATTTAATTATTACATCAGAATTTTTTTTTTCTGCATGAGATGAAATATATTTTTTCATACCTTTTCTCCAGGTATTAGAAGATTGAAACACAATTCCTGAGCCATTACATGTTATGATGTTTAAAGATCTTAATTTCCTCAATCAAATTGCCAGTAGCTTTCCATTCATGGATGACCTTAATTCATTGCTTCGTGGATACAATCATTTTTAATTTACTACAATTAATTCCTAATTTTTGGTTCCCCACAATAAGCATCTGAAGCTTGTAAACTCTGATGAATATCAACTTCAAGGTCTTCAAGAAGTTGATCACATCATCTGTGTATATGAAAACACTTTTGCTAGCGCTAAGGCAGGGGTGTCAAACTCACGTCGTCACGGCAGCATCACGTGACATATTAGGACTTTTCCCCCCTTTTGCTAAACTGGGCATGGGTATGGCTGGCACGTGATGCATCCAGCCCATGGGCCAGGAGTTTGACAGCCCTGCACTAACGGGTGAAATTCAGTTTTGTTTAGGATCTGAGTTAAGGAGTGGATTAAATAAAGATTAACTAAAAAGCGGACCAGAATACAACCTTGTTTAATTAGTAATAGCACTTAGACTTATATACCACTTTACAGTGCTTTCCAGCACTCTCTAAGCGGTTTACAAGTCAGCATATTGCCTAGTGGTGGGATTCTACCGGTTTGGACCGGTTCGGGCGAACCGTTAGCTCAGACTTTCAGCCGTGAGCGAAATGGTTCTCTCTTTCTTTGAAATGGGCTCACCTGCCCGCACCTGCGTTATACTCACCTTTATTTCTGCTTCTGAAGCCCAGCTGATCGGGGAAGCAGAGTGGATTGCCGCTTCTGAGCTGTTTTCCTTGCTCTCAGCAACGCGGAAGTTCAGTTTTCAGCAAACTGGGCACGTGCGCACAGCGCGCGTCTGACACGCGCACTCAGCAAACCAGTTGTTAAACCGGTAGGATCCCACCACCGATATTGCCCCCAACAACCTGGGTCCTCATTTTACTGACCTCGGAAGGCTGGAAGGCTGAGTCAATGCCTGAGTCAATGGTGAGATTTGAACTGCCAAATTGCAGGCAGCTGGCAGTCAGCAGAAATAGCCTGCAATACTGCACTCTAACCTCTGCGCCATCACGGCTCTTCCTCTTATAATGAGAATTGGGACTGAAACAACTCCGCTTACTGTACAATCGACCTATAAATATCTTGTAGCGCATCATAATTAATCTAGTAAGACAGAAATCCATAGATGTCTTTAATAATTTCTACCACAATCCTCCCCTAGAGATCAAACTTTCAAATCTATAAAGGCAGCAACAAGGAAGCCTCAAGATGAAGAGTAATATTTTTCTGTTGGATGGTTTACAAAAATAAGTATTCAATAGTTGCTTGTTCTCTCTTGAAACGTATTTCTTAGTCAGTCGAAACTTGCTCTTTTTCTAAACAATCACTGAGTTTCTCACATGGACATTTGGCACCTGGTTTATTAAAACATTTCAGAGGTTGATCAGATGGAACTTAGCAGGATTAGATTTATTGCCTTTCTTAATGATTGTAACAATCATTATCAGCATAATCGGTATTATCGGCAATAATTATCGGCATAATCGGTATTATCGGCAATAATACCGATGTTTAGGCATCTGGAAACAGCACTCAATATGTGTGAAGAGGGAAGCCGACACAGAGGACTGCCATTCTGCATTAGCTTTTCTAAGTTCTGCAAGAATCAGATCTCCTCAACTGCTCTTCCATTTTTTTAGATGGGATATGAGGTTATAAGTTTCCAGTGTTGAAACTGGAGGCCTGCCAAGAAGGGACTTTATGCACTAAAAAAGACTGCTAAAATATTCAACCTATTTAATAACAACAGTTTAACAGAGATATTGGGTTTATGCCTGGGCAATGGTTTAGGTCAGGGGTCTCCAACCTTGGCAACTTGAAGACTTGTGGGCTTCAGCTCCCAGAATTCCTCAGCCAGCAAAGCAAAGCTGGCTGAGGAATTCTGGGAGTTGAAGTCCACAAGTCTTCAAGTTGCCAAAGTTGGAGACCCCTGGTTTAGGGTGTTGAACTGGCAATCAACAGTCAGAAGGCAGTTTTTAATTGCCTGTAAGAATTTTCTCCACTTTTCTGTTTGTTCTTTCTTTGGAGACATACAGAACCTGATCTTGGGTCCATCTATGTACCCTTGCTTCTCCTACGTGACTTACTTCCTGGAAGCTTGAAGGGTCATTTCCTCAAAGTTGAACCTGTAATTCATTCAGATAATCAAAAAGAGAGCATTCTAAACACCCTGTCATTATTAATGGTTCCCAGGTCATGATGTTGTAGAATATATATTCTACAACAAATATATGTTTTCTCAGGTTTTCGCGGGTGTTTGTATGTAGGTCTTTGGTTATTCCACGTAAAATTGGAAGTGTTTTGGCGACGTTTCGACGAAGTCTCATTTGTCATCTTCAGGCTGGTGTTCCAGGCTGGTGTTCTCGGCTTCGTGCTTCCAGGAGCAATGTGAGATCGCAGCTTTCTCTTCCTTTTAACTGCTAGTGGGGGTGTGAAACGTCGCCAAGACACTTCCAATTTTACGTGGGAGAAGACCCGAATAACCAAAGACCTACACACACACACACACACACACACACACACACACACACACACACACACACACATATATATATATATATATATATATATATATATATATATATATATATATATATATATTTGCATTGCATTGCATTGCACTTCATGTTTTCTGGAACTCCCTAACTACAGTCTTCTTATTTAATAGGACCATGTCTTGATGACATTTTATCTACCTGTAAATCACTTTCATTTTGTGTTATGCCATCTATTGATGTAAGTACCAATAGAAGAGTATAACTGTAGCTCAGGTTTAACTGTGGGCTCCTTGGTGCTGTCTGAGCTTGGTGATTTTCTTGCAGGTATTTCATTACCAAACTGATGATGTTACCTAGTTTGGTAATGAAATGCCTGAAAGAAAACCACTAAATTCAGAGAGCACCAAGGACCCCTTTGATGTATTTGCAAGGTATAGCTGGATCTCTATCTCTCTCTTTCTGTAGATTCCTACCTTTGGCATCTCATTGTAAGCCACTTGAGTAGCTCATGACGTGTAAAAGTATTTAAACTAAATTAAAAATAGCTAACAAGGACTACTACGGCAAACAATGCTAATAGAAAGAATTATACAACAATTAATAGTAACATTTCTGTATTGTCAGGCAAGGGACATTAAAGAAGGATTTTTTTCCCTACACCATCACCACCCTTGCCATATATGTGTAAAAGACACAGTCAATGTACTTACCAGACAAAGACCAGGTGTGAGGTAGAGCCAGCAGTATTTAATCAGGGGCCAGGGTTTGCGGCCAATCATATCTTCGATATTGTCATAAAAACGATCAGCTCCTTGACCATTACAAAAAGAGAACTTTATATAAACCTCATGCTGTCAAAAACCAGTCAGATAAAGAAAAAAGCCAACCCTCTGGCCTGGAATTCAATTGTATATCTTCCCTAGGAGATCAAAGCCATCTAAAACTCTCCATAGGAATCTGCTAGCTTAAACCAATTTTCTCTAACCCTCCAATCGTTCAATATTTCTCACGATTCTGGATTAGAATTCTTACCATTCTTTTAGAAAGTGTTATCTTCGTGGTAAATTGGATTATGGCTGCTCTAATCTTTAGCCATCATGGGCAATAGAAGAGACACTTGTATTATTAGACATTAGGCAAATGTGAGGTCGTCTGAATGATGGGAACTGTAGTCTAACATATTAGCAGGCTGAGAAAGGCTGGTCCAAGGGATAAAGAGGCAATTTTGTCACCTTCATGAGTGATTAGAGTTTTAAACCAGGCTTCTCAGACCTCTGTACAATATGCTATCATTATTAATATTGATCATGTATGAAGAAGCAAATAAAAGGGATTTTATCCAAATTGTTAGATATAGTCAAATGATAACAGAAAAAAGTCAGTACTGATGAATTTATAGCAAATTTGTAGAAACCTTTCATATTTATTTACCTCAACATCTGTATGAAGACTTCTAGAACTAATCCTTTCAAGATGACAGACATACTAAAATGCATATTTATAAAACTGAAATGAAAGGTGAACATTACAGTTTTTATTGAAACATTAGACTAATAACAATGGAATCAACTTAGTAGTAAATGCCTACTAAATTCAAGGAGACATATGGCCATAAAAAGCCTTTATTACTGAGTCCCAGATAAATTGGACTTTAACTCTTATAATCCTTTAGCATAAAGGCAGGCAATCCCATTGCACTAGTGGACATTTCTAATTTGTATTTGTCAAGAGGTATATATGGAAGAGCCTGATTTAGCAACAAAATGGTGGCCACTGCATCCTCTGACAAATGCTACCAATGGAGGCAATTGCATAATTCAGGGAAGAAAAGAGCTTAAGAGGTCTTCTTGTTCCATCTGAGCCTTTCTAAACAACATACCATAGGAGGACAGTCGTGTAGTTTACGATGGCAAAAAACCCTCAAAGAATCTGGTAGGATCTTCTCTGAGTTGTATTGTATTAAAAGGCAATAAATTGTCATAAACTGAAGCTCACGAGATGCCTACAGTACAGTAGTGGGTTGCAAATCCCGTCGCTACCAGTTTGCTCGTAGGTGCATGCGCACTTGTGCATGCGCTATGCTTCTGCGCATGCCCAGAAGCATCCGGGTGGGTGGGCGGAGCCTCCTGCCGCCGCTGCTACCGCTTCGCCCAATCTGGGGCAAACCGGTAGCAACCCACCACTGCTACAGTAGCTAAAGTGATGTAGGATTGAAACTGAAGTGGGAAGAGCGACTGGAAAGATAGATCAGTTACACAGAACCAGGTTACATGTGAGGCAAATTCCAAGCACCTTATCAATTAACAATGGTGATGTAGGAAATGAGGCTGAGGGAGGCTGAGCCCGAGGGAGGGGTCAAACATGTCATCAATCATGAGTTCCTTTGTGTCCACAAGAGATCTTAGTCCAGCCCTCCATGAATTCCTTATTTACTTCCAAACTGCTTTGACCACTAGTAGTTCCAGATTCATGTAGACAGTTTAAGCTTACAATAAATCTAGCTACCCATTCAAATTGCCTGGCTCTCCTAATTTCCCTGGTACTTGACAGACGATGTATTAAAAACCTCTGACGTATTACTATAATCTTAATTGTTTTTTTGGGAACCAATTCCTCTCCTGCTTATTCATCATGCTATCTGATTTGCCTTTCGGTTCTGAATTATTTCTGGCCATGTCAGAGCAGCCTTTGACGTTTCTTTATATGACACAAAGGCAGCGCTCTCTTCCCGCCATTCTGCAAAGAAGTTCACTTCGTTGAGATTTGATACTTGTGACTCTCCAGAACTGTGTGTCTCAATTTTTAATAACTTTTAAGATGTGTGGACTTCAACTCCCAGAATTCCCCAGCCAGCTGGCTGGGGAATTCTGGGAATTGAAGTCCAGGCATCATAAAGTTGCTAAGGTTGAAAAACACTACTCCAGAGGCTCCTGCACTGCAGCTTCCCACATCCATCACTATCGCCTGTGCTCTCTAAGTCTTCTACAATAATCTCAATGGATCTGATCTACCCCTGATCTTGGCAGCATAAAGAGAGAGAGAGAGAGAGAGAGGGAGGGAGGGAGGGAGGGAGGAAGAGAGAAAGAGAGATCTGTTCTTTTGCTCTTCTGTAACCTAATCAGCAAAAGAAGATAGCATGAGCCTTCACATCGCTGGTAAGTGCCAGAAGGGAATGAGTTGTGCCCAGTTGTTAAGGCAACATGAGGACGCTTGCTTAGCTTCCAAAACAATGCTACCGTTGAGAATGAATATTCCCTGGTTGCTAAGCAACTGAGTTCCAAGGCTGTAGGACCATCCTGGAAGTTATACAATCGTCCCTGCGCTAACAGTAAAATGAATGTGCAAAACTGGAGATAGCCACAGTCTAAACTATACCGACATCCCTACTACTGGTTTCCTTCTTTAATTTCCTTTCCCAATAATAAGCGATAGCAAAGAGATGCGGTTTTAGATCCTGGCTTCTAATTTATGACAATTCCCAAAAATGTGTTAGGTTTTGTAAAAAGCAGGATTCCTTCCACTTTTTTGCAGTCCTCGCAGGCTGTCCCCTTTGGCAGTTGCAACAACAGCAACAACAATAAGCTGGCTGGAAACTAGAAGTTCTTTCAAAGGAATAAATCAGAATGTAGTAAATCCTCACTTTTTAGCAACAACCATCTGCTTGACAGGCGGGGATGGGGGGGAATCCTGCCAAGCTGTGGGCGGTATTTCCGAGGCTGACAACAGACAAGCCTAGAAACATGTGTCTTTATTCGCAACATTTGCTATTACGCTTCGTGGTGTAAACAAAGAGGATCCAGCCTGCCAAATCAGACACCCTGGCCATGGGTTTTTCATACCAAAACTGGGGGAGGATGAGGGAGAAGGAGTGAAAGATAAAGAAATCAGGGAATTCTTGATCATTTCCAGATGCACTATTTTGATACGAAAATAGGGATGAATGTTTTGCCTTGCAATAATCTAAAACAGCAACAGTTATTCTGGGTAAATGAGGAGAATGTTCTTTTACCCAGTTATGCATAGGGTTGAACTAGATCTTCCCCTTCGGTTATGTTGTAGGAAAATCTAAACCCAATCAATTGACCCATGTCTCTGGCCCCCTCCTCCTCTTCCTCTAAGTAAAAGAAGGAGTGAGAAAAGCTGAAAAAATTTCCTCAGTTACAAAACTAATTTAACAACCCAGAACACAACTCTCAAACAATGATTGACTAAGACAGGCCAGTCCCTTTGCTAATGGGAAAGATTTTTTTTTTCATTTGATTATTGGTATCCTGCTTTTATTATTTTTACAAATTTTTACAATGACTTTACAAATAGTAGGGAGACATATCCAACACACTTTTTTCCTTCTATTTTCCCCAAAACAACAACCCTGTGAGGTAGGTTGGGCTGAGAGAAAGTAACTGGCCCAAGGTCATCCAGCTGGATTTCATGGCTAAGGTGGGGTTTGAATTTAGGATTTCTTGATTGCTTGCCTGGTGCCTTAACCACTAGACCAAAGGGACTAGTGATGCAATGAAAAATAGTCTCCTGAGGTACTTTCCAGAAATGAGAATGGGTAGCATGATTTTACGTTACCAGAGACACAGGTAAAAATGGATTGTATTAGTGGCTAACTGGTCTGAACAGGGTGTAGGGAGTGGATTATTCGGATCCTTTAAAATTAGGTTATAGCGGAGGGACGTTTTAGCCCAATTGCAAAAATGTCCTACATAAAGTAACTAAATAATGAACCTGTCCTGACCTTGAATAATATTGTCATCATCTCGCTAGTGGAAAAAGAAACCCTTCAAATTCAAATCTAGCATCACAACAAAATAAGTGCAGCCTATTCAGCTAGAAAAAAATAAATAAAAATAGGAAATGAGGTTTTCATCCTAGTTCTAAGTATTATGAAGCATTTAAGAGCCTGCAGATAGCATCTATTTAAGATGCTTAAAAATGTTACATAAGAAGTGCGCTGGATCAAATCAAAGCCCTGTCAGGTTCAGCATTTGATTCCCACAATAGCTACCAGATGCTAAAGGGAAACCCTCAGCTGGATTCAGTAATTCCTCTTGCTTTCTTCCTTAGCAACTGAGATTCAACATCAGTTCCCTCTAATGCTTTAGAAATGCAGAATCATCAGGACCAGAAATCTTGGCAGCTTGAGCCAGCAATAAGTGGGGAAAACGTGTGTGCTACTTGTCTTTTGTGTTTCCTGCTGTAAAAGGAGATATTTCTAAGGCTCAATACTTTCAATATTCATTTTTTGCATTGTTTTCCTTGGTATTATGTAATTATATGATAAGTCAGGTTGTGGTGGCTGTATTTAAAAGGGGGGGGGGGAAACCTGCAGTATTCAATTCAGATCAAAATATGAACCCTTGAACTGCATATATACCCAGTTTAATCTAGTGGTTAAGACACCAAGTTAGAAACTGGGAGACTGTGAATTCTAGTACCACCTTAAGCATGAAAGCTGGCTGGGTAATTTTTGGGCTAGTCACTCTCTCTCAGCCCAATCTAGCTCGCAAGTTGTTTCTTTGGAAAAAAAGGAGAAGGAAGGGGTAGTATGTATGTTCACCTTGAGCTATTTGTAAAAACAATAGAGGTGGTGGGATATAAATAAATAAAATAATAACAATAACAGTAACAGTAACAGTAACAGTAACAGTAATAGTAACAACAACAACAACAACAACAACAACAATATGTAGCCCATCAGACTCCATGCTGCGACTCTTGAGTAGACGGAGTCAAAAATCTGACTCCCCCCTCTTTTTTATTTTATTTTTTTCTTTTCTTTTCTTTTTTGGGGAAGGGAGAGTGAGTAGTTTAGGGTTTGGAACAGTTTTGTCCAAATGTCTGCCTTAACCCTTGCCATTGTTTAAAGCGTGATGAAAAACTATGCAGAAGCAGACAGGAGTTGTGTTTGTCTAATGCAGAGGTGCCAAACTCGATTTCATTGAGGGCTGCATCAGGGTTGTGTTTGATCTTGGGGGGCCAGGCTGGGCATGGCCAGCTCAACGTCATTTGTGTCGGGGGCACCTGTGGTGGCCCGAATGCTCTGCCAGCAAAAACAGGCTCCGGAGCTCCATTTCCGGCTGCGATGGCCTCCTGCAACCCTCTGCCAGTGAAAAAGGAGCTCGGGAGGGCTGCATGCGGCTGTCGTGAACTCCGTTTTCGGCTGTAACCCATGTGGCCCTCCTGAGCTCTGTTTTTGCTAGCAGAGGCACTGTGGGCCGGTCCTTCACTGTTTCCAAGACAGCCCTGAGGGCCAGATCTAAGCACCCCGTAGGCCAGATCCGCCCTGAGGGCCTTGAGTTTGACACCCCTGGCCTAATGTATGAATTGAAAAATGAGTGCACCAGCAGGTTCATCCAGTTAAAAGAATTGGAATAGGCATAGCTAAATGAGAGATAAAAGGTGAGATGCAAAAAGGCTGACCAAAAGAGAAAGAAATAGCATCTGCTTGGACCTGCTGCCTTGCAGGTATGTTGGATTACGATTCTCAGAATCCCCCAGGCATGCAATTGAGCAATGCAGCCTTGACATATCTAGAGAGCTGTTCTATTGTGTCGAACACGTCTTCATTCTTAAAGGGAGCCCTGTGCATCAAACGTTGCCTGCATGTAATTGGAGGCCTTACGTACCGTAAACCCACGCAATGCAGATGACTTCAAAGATGGCAAGAAAGAGAAGGCACGTGCCGCTGGCTGCATAATAATCAAACAGCTGGAAGATGTACATCCCACCCTGCAAGAACCACAAAGCAAAAGGGTCAGAACCCAAAGCAACAAACATTAAAACCATTTAATTTAATGACGACCACTTTAAGTTATGGCAGCACTGGGGAAAAAAAACATTTTTCACACTTAGAACCGTTGCAGTATCTCCGTGGTCAACATGATTGTTAGGAAATGGGTATTGCCTAATTGGTTGGCCAGGAAATATATAAGCCAACATTGTATGTTTGTATTATGTGAATGTATTATGTAGCTTTAAGAATTGTGCTGAGTCATTCTGCATCCTGATTGGCTGAGCTCTGTAGCCAATGTATTTAAGGAGAGCTAAATTATGGTTAGCCGGAACACTACACCATTTTTATCTGCTGCTACGCTGTAACTCTTTTTGATCTCTCTATGGTCAACTGTTTGATCATGATTACTGCTTTCTGATATTTATTGAACTGTTTTTATATTGTTCCTGATTGTTCCTTGTATTTTTCTACAAACTGGTAAGAAGATTTTATATCCCTGGATTGATCTTATATTGCACTTTATATGGCTAAGACTTGGATTGTTAAAGGACTATGATTTTGCTTTTCCCTAAAAGTAAAATACTATCAAGCCCAGTTTGTCTGTATGTTATTCACAATTACTCTCAAACTGTTTCTGTGCGTAAAATTCCAAATGTACTCTGCTTTATAAGCCACAACTTTGGGTGTAACTCAATAATATCCTTAACAATGATCAAAATCCGGACACTTAGCAATGAAGTCGCAGTGTTTCAGGGGTCATGTGATCCTCTTTTGCGACTCTCTGACAAGCAAAATCAAGTGGGAAGCCAGATTCACTTAACAACTGTGTTACTAGCTTAACAACTGCAGTGATTCACTTAACAGCTGTGGTAAGAAAAGTTGTAAAATGGGGCAAAATTCACTTAACACTTAGCTGTCTTGTTTAACAATGGAAATTTTGGCCTCAATTATGGTTGTACATTGAGGACTACCTGTACATATTGTTTCTCATGCTGTGCTATAGAAATCAAAGCATGAGCAAAAAAAAAAAATCTCTTCCTTTAGCTTTAAAACAAAAGGCTAATGCCAAAATCTGAACTTATCAACCTTGGGTGGGGGGGAATCCTACTGCCCCAGGAATGTTTTCATAAATTTGCAGTCTTGTCACTTGTCTGACATCTACTCCTCTTCTCCCAATCAGTAATAAACTTCAAGCATTTTATAAATGGCTTTTTATCCTACATCCAGTCTTGATTTCCAAAAATCACAGGTGGATATTATAGCTGCCGTACGCTATCCATTCAGAGGCCCTGAACATACTGTAGTGCGCTGTCCTGGGAAATATTGTTTCACTATGACCAATATATTAATGTTATGGATGAACAAGATTCAAATTCCTGCCTTCCCCCGCCCAAATTAACATTTAGGAAACTGTAGCCAGATTTGGAGGACACAAATGGCAAAGCTTCGTGGTTACTATTCTGATTGTCTCCATTTCTATAGCCCTGAGTTGGAATTTGAGCTGAGGGACCAGCAACAAGAAAACAAAGCATTCTGGGTAGAAATGCAATTGGCATACAGCATACAGAAGAAAACCAGCTGCCAAAAAACCCTTCCAGAGATGCTGATGGCTGAGCAAATATTTCGGAGGAAACTACGGATTAGCTGTCCAGGAAAAAAAAAAGTGGGTGTCGTAACTTTTGATTTAAGGTGACCAAATCCCAAGAGAAAGCTGTACTGGTTCAAGATTATTTTTCAAATGCAGTCTTTGAAAACCTGTCATTTCCACCCCTTTCAAGATTCTGAGGGAATCTTCGGGTCCTACTCTCAGGTCAGAGGGTTAAGTTGTAACCAGTGGCAGCAAGGAGTCAAAGGCCTTTTGGAGCTGTCCAAGGTTCAAAAGCTCTCTCAATCTTCTTGCCTTCTTCTCCATGCAACTTGGCTTTCTCCTGTGGATAAGTGGTGCCCCTTCCTTGCTCTCTCACAAATTCAGTAAGCATTCTTGGTATTTTTGAAGCTTAATTGGTTGGTGCAGTTGTGTGATAGAAAGCTGAAGGTAATTATTTAGCTTATTGAAATATTACTGATTGCTTCCTTAGGACTAATGTTAGGTTTCTGTTGATTCTTTAACATATTCTATCTGCATCCATTTATACACTTAAAACTTATGTGGCTCCTCTCCTCTCTCCTCTCCTCTCCTCTCCTCTCCCTTTTGACATCTTCTCCTGTTATCATGGCTTTATGCCATCCCCTTTAGCTCTTTCTCCTATATAACCCAGAATAAGAGTAAGAAATAAGGATAATAGATCTTATATCTTTGTAGTTGTCTCCATATCCACTATTACTCCTTCATTAAAACATTTCTTCATGTCCAGGATAATGAATCTCATTACCTGCACTAGGCTTTTCTCTATTTGGTTATGACCAATTGATCATTAAAGTTCCATTTTCAAGTTTCAATTAAAAAAATAATACCGCAATGACTATACTAATTATAGACATTCTGCACCTTAAACCCACTATGCCATCTTCAGTAAGTACCTTTGAAGGAAGCAAAGTAGCACACTTGTTACTTGAGTAGCAATCAGAAAGGAATTAACCATTCAGTCTGGTTAATTGAGGGGATTAACTGGGGAGACAAGAATGCCATAATTTTTTTAAAAAATCCTGTTCATGTGTTGAATTGTCAACTGTGCACAAATTGTCAAATTGTCACTGTGCACATGTGATGCTTCCATACACTGTATGCATATCATTAGCAAGAGTATATCCTTCCTTCCTTCCTTCCTTCCTTCCTTCCTTCCTTCCTTCCTTCCTTCCTTCCTTCCTTCCTTCCTCTTTCTTTCTCTTTCTTTCTTTCTTTCTTTTCTTTCTTTCTTTCTCAATCAAATTTTGAAACAGTTCATCTCCTTCAGAGAGGGACAGAATGGACTCAATCTATTTCCAGAAATTTCATTTTTAGAACTTGGAGGAAAGGTGACAAAAGAAAGATGGTACATTATGTGTGACATTCTAGACATTGGACTACAAGAATCAGTATTTCTAAATACTGACTATGTTGCATTGGGCTGATGACAATTACAACCCAAGAACATCTGAAGCAGCACCACTTTTAAAAGAAAGCACAACATGGGATAGTGATTTCTTGGAATAGCTGCCTGAAAATAGGGAAGAATGCTGGGGGAAGGAAAGAGAAGAGAACATATGTAAATAGAATGCATTTTGTGACCTCTTGATGATTTGGGTAACTTAATCATAGGGGCTGAAGTGTTGGAGAATAGTTGCTAATTTCACAGTAGTAGCATGTCGTTTGCAGTTGTCTTTTTTCCTCCCCACTGACCTCCACTTCTCACCTCCGTGACCAGCAGCAAGCCAATGAGATAGCAGATCACAGCAATGCCCAGGATCAGCAGCTCCCTACGTCCTTTCTTACGGAAGACTTCTGGGAACAAGTCAACGATGGCAGTCACTAAGCTCTCGACACAGACAAACTAGGGAAGAAAGTATGTCAGAAGACAAATTCCAAAGTTGCTAGCTCTCAATCTGTTTAGCTTTCTCCCTCTCGTTCCTTTCCTTTCTTTGCTAGCTATCAGCTTCCTGTAGCAATTTTAGCACATGTGCATTTCTCAACACATCCTGCATTAGGCTTGTGATATATTGCTACATGTCAAGAGATTTTCCCATCGTTCACAACACATACCCCCAGATGAGTTTTAAGAATTCTTCCTACATGCACATGAGTCCTGAATGGTTTGTATGAACTCTATGGTAGAAGAAACCATAAGTTTTGCCTATGGAGGGCTTCTAATTCTTAGGATTTTTCTGTAAAAATCTATTCAAATCCAGAGTCTGAATAAAGAACTCTGCTGGACAATCCAAGAGCTGCAAGAACAACATTTAGCTAAAAGGATCAATGGTCTGCAAAAGAAACCATCCACTGGCATTAAGCAACTGGTGGCCATGTGCATCATATGTGAATATATGAGTAAATCCTTTGCCAACTTCTTACTTCTTTCTTAAGAGCTACTTGAGGAAAAAAAAAACCAGCTCATTTCAAAGAAGAAAAGGCGAAAGAATCCATCACAAGAGACTTTACATCTGCATTTGTATTGCAAACAATCTGCATTTTAGCTGCATCAGATCAAAATTCTGCTCTCCCAATTTATATAAGTAATTAATGCTGAGCATCACTTATTCATGGGGCTCCTTTCTTTGCAAAAAAACAAAAACAAAACTGTGTTTCTTCTGCAAGATGTATTACATACAAAGATATAAAAATATTCTATATTCTTCAAATTAATGGAGTTAAGAATACATTAGAGCAGGGGTGTCAAACTCAAGGCCCAAGGCCTGGATCCGGCCCATGAGTTGCTTAGACATGGCCCACGGATCTGCCCTGGAAACAGCAAAGGACTGGCCTGCGGTGCCTCTGCCAGCGAAAATAGAGTTCAGGGAGGCCGCACATCGAGCCAGCCGGGCTCCATTTTCAGCGGCGAAGGCCTCCTGCAGCCCTCTGCCAGTGAAAATGGAGCCCAGGCGGGCCATGCATGGCCTCCCTGAGCTCCATTTTTGCTGGCAAAGGGCTGTAAGAGGCTGTCACGGCCAAAAATGGATCCTTGATGAGTGACATGAAGCTGGCCTCGCCCACCCTGACCACACGTCCAGCCACACACGCGCGCACACACACACACACACACACACACACACACACACACACCGCCCCCCCGAGTTCAAACACAACCCTGATGCAGCCCTCAATGAAATTGATGTTTGCATTAGAGGGTCTAGTTGTTTTTTTTAAAAAAAAAATCATCATACTTGACTGTCCAGCCCCAAGAAGATCAACATAAGGAAGAACAAACAGGCCCACAGCTGAGATATAGGCATCATGGTTACTGCTTTGGGGTAAGCAATAAATGCTAGGCCAGGACCTGTCAATCAAATAAAAAGAAGCAAAGCAATGTTCTATTAGCTTAAGGTGAGGCACCGGCATCCTTTCAACAGTTATCAGATCACCCTTCCTGTTAAAACTTTATCCCACTGGATATGATGATTGGAGTTGAATGGGAATTCATGCAGAGAATACCGGTTTTCAGCTTCTGCTTTATCAAACATGCTTACTGGGTTAAGATAGACAAATACACAGTTATCAGAGACTACCTATGTTTTCCAATCTAGTGCCTTCTGGGTATGGGAGACAAAACCAGATAAGCATGGAGAACATCAACAAAATCAGACATATGTGAGTTTCTCTATCCATCTTGTAGAGCAGGGATCTCCAACCTTGGCAACTTTAAGGCTGGAGGATTTCAACTCCCAGAATTCCCTAGCCAGCTGTTCCAAGTAAAGCTGCCTTTCACAATTGACTGATGGTGATGTTGTCAATGCCAATGGTGTTCAAGTGGTGCTCCAGTTGCTTTGGGATTACTTCCAAGGCATCTAGAACTATTGGTACTACCTTTGCATTCCCCTAGCCAGCTGGCTGGGGAATTCTGGGAGTTGAAGTCCTCCAGCCTTAAAGTTGACAAGGTTGGAGACCCTGACAACTTGTATGGATATTCTTTAAGGAAGGACTCCCCCAATTTAGCACAGGTTACAACTCACAGAATTCAAACCAGCATGGCCTAAACAGAAAACCAGATTGGGAAAGAGAGTCCTATGTTTATGTTATAGCTCCTATTCCTAAAATATAGACCCAGTGGGCACGCCAGCTTAGCTCTGGCGCGCATGTGCATGCCAGACAGCTGATTTTCGGGCCTTCTGGGCCCACCAGAAGTAGGGAAACAGGCTGTTTCCTGCCTCCGGAGGGCCTGGGTGGAGGGGGGAAGGCCCATTTTTCTTTCTTACCTGGTTCCAGATCCTCTCTGTGTATCTACGGAGGGTGAAAACAGCCTTTCTCACTCCCTCAGAGGCCCTCCGGAGGCCTGAAAGGGCCCATTTCCCAACTTCCGGTGGGACAGGAAGTGATGTTTTTTGCTGTCCCCAGGCTCCAGAGACTCCTAGAGAGGCTCTGAAGGCTGGGGACAGCAAAAAACGTCACTTCCTGTCTCACCGGAAGTTTGGAAATGGGCCATTTCAGGCCTCAGGAGGACCTCCGAGGGAGTGGGAAAGGCTGTTTCTGCCCTTCCCAGATGCATAGAGAGGATCTGGAGCCAGGTAAGAAAGAAAAATGGGCCTACTGTGCCATCACGTGCCAGGAGCGGGGGGGGAGGGGGTTGCGCATGCAGGGCAGAGCACATAGAATTATGGATGTGGGCACGCACGCACGTGAACCTCCCCCGCCCCCCCTCTCCTGGCACACAATGGCAAAAAGCCATCACTGATATAGACCATAATTTATATTTAGCTATCTCCTTCTGCAGCCAACAGCTCCTTACCCGATTCAGCTACTTTTGAAATGGGGACACCTTGTTCCTGCGCCATGAAGCCCAAGACAGAGAAGATGGCAAAGCCTGCCGCAAAGCTTGTGGCACTGTTCAGGAAACAGAGCATGAAGGAATCTCTGTGGAAAATTCCAGAAAGAGAGAGAGAGAGATTGTTGTCATTGGATGGTGTTAAAGATATTGTCAGAGTATGCAAGCTGTTCCAAGTAAAGCTGCCTTTCGCAATTGACTGATGGTGATGTTGTCAATGCCAATGGTGTTCAAGTGGTGCTCCACTTGTTTTGGGATTACTCCCAAGGCACTTTAGGACTATTGGTACTACCTTTGCTTTCTTTTGTCACCGTTGTTGTCAGCTTTGGAAGCCATATTAGGCCGGAAGCTTCAATGCTGCCACCTTATTTATTTTTATTTTATTTTAATCAAATTTCTATACCGCCCTACTCCCGAAGGACTCAGGGCGGTGAACAGCCAAGATAAAATACAGATAATACAAATATTAAAAATCCCTTAAAATTATTAAATATTTTGGCCGAAACACAGATTAAAACACCCAATTTATAAAATCAGGAATTAAAAAATTTAAAAATTTAAAAGAGGGGAGTTAGGCCAGGCCAGCTTGCTGAAATAGAAAAGTTTTGAGAGCACGGCGAAACGTGCGCAGGTCCGGGATCCTCCGTCTCTCTGGGGGGAGCTTGTTCCAGATGGTAGGTGCCCCCACAGAGAAGGCTCTCCCCCTGGGGGCCGCCAGTCGACACTGTTTGGCTGACGGCACCCTGAGGAGCCCCTCTCTATGGGAGCGTACTGGTCGGTGAGAGGCTATTGGTAGCAGAAGGCGGTCTCGTAGATACCCCGGTCCGATGCCATGGAGCGCTCTAAAGGTGGTAACCAAAACCTTGAAGCGCACCCGGAAGACCACCAGGAGCCAGTGCAGCTCGCGCAGGAGGGGGGTCACATGGGAGCGCCACATCGCTCCCATAACCACCCGCGTGGCCGCATTCTGGACCAGCTGGAGCCTCCAGGTGCTCCTCAAGGGGAGTCCCATGTAGAGAGCATTGCAGTAGTCCTTCTCATGTGTCGGAAAATAGGCAGGGGGATTAAGGAGAGGGGTTAGTAGACATAATAGCATTCTTCCTGTTGGTCAAGGTCAGGGCGATCCAGCACCTGGAGAAGGAGTGGTCAGGGAGCTGGATTGAGATGGAATGGACATTGATTGGAGCATGTGATTGACTGAGGGGAAAGGGGATGGTTTTGGAAGCTTTGACTTACTGAAGGAAAACCCGGGTTTTTCAGATTCGGGTTTTCCCAGATGTGCCAGTTTGCCTATTCTAGTAAAGACAACTTTGGAAAAATGTTTGCTTCCATGTCTTTACTTGGAGTTGGGGTTTTTCTGGAACGCTGACAGTTGGTTTACTTCTATTTCCATGTTTATTTGTTCGCTCTTAATTATTTTTTTTGCTTTACTCCCCTTTAACTATTGTTTTTGGAAAGTATTATCTGGGTAAGTTGTTATGCCATTATTTGGACAAAAAAGCCTACATGTCAAATAGCTTGCTGGCCTTCACTGTAAAGTATTGTAACAATAAAGACACCAATTTAGCCCACAGTATCTCCACAAAAAAAAACTTGAATCTGGGGAACTGATTCCAATTAGATTAAAGTAGATATTTTACGCAAATGGAAAAAAAATATGATTCAATATAAAGAGGTTTCGTGAGTGTGTGTTTGTATGTAAACCAGGGGTGAAATCCAGCAGGTTTTGACAGGTTCTGGAGAACCGGTAGTGGAAATTTTGAGTAGTTCAGAGAACCGGCAAATGCCACCTCTGGCTGGCCCCAAAGTGGGGAGGGAATGGGGATTTTGCAGTATCCTTCCCCTGGAGTGGGGAGGAAATGGGGATTTTGCAGTATCCTTCCCCTGCCATGCCCACCAAGCCACACCCACAGAACCGGTAGTAAAAAAAAATTGGATTTCACCACTGATGTAAGCATATGAGAGGCAGGAAAAGTCCGTAGACACACAGATACATATGTGTACTTAAAGTATATTTTCTTAGATATTTTGATCATTGAAGTAGAAGAAATCCATGCAAAGAACGCAAACATAAAATCATGTCTTGTTGTTAGAATGTCTTTACAGAACATATAAAATATATTAAAGGATATTATACACATAGACTAGAGATAAATATTGAAGTATCTCTCTCTTTGTGTGTGTCTACATGTTTGTGTGTCTATATCTATATATTTACAGAAATGAGTAAATAGTTGTTATATGAAGCAGGCAGCAGGATAGAAGATAAACTGCAATGATTTCAACCATGATGAAAGATCCTGCGTTCCAGAAGAATTGTCAGACTACAGGGAAATATATATTAAAGAATCCAGTGGATCACGAACACAGGTGGTCAATACACAATGACTGATACTACAAAACTCTAAAAGTCTGCAGAAATTAAAACTGGTGTTTTTACTTCTACCTGTAACAATTGTTGTTATATTTGTTGTAGCTGCCAAGAGCCGTCAAGCATCCTTGGCAAATGGCATATGAAAAGAAGATCTGAGTACCTGCATCCATCCATACCTGAAACAAGAAAAGGACAATAATTCTACAGTCAGGAGGTACAGTAGATCATCAAGAAGAACATGTTAACAGGTAAATGCCATCCCTAGAAAAAAGAAGAGAAGACGTTGAAGTGGTAACAGATGTCCTTGGTTGAAAAATTCACAAATATGTTAGCTGGATCCACCAAATAGAGAGGAATTTCCTACACAGGAAAAAGATCAGGGCAGATCTATTTAAATATTAAAGTATAGGTATATCACACTGAAAAAAAATGCATATTGCTGAATTCATGTGCTTTTCTAGTAGTAACATATGGCTGTGAAAGTGGAACCATAAGAAAGACTTAATGAAGGAAAATGGATGCCTTTGAATCCTGGTGCTGGAAAATCTGTTGAGAATACTTTGGACTGTCTTTGAAGAGGAACAAATAATTCAATATTAGATGAAATAAAACCAGACTGCTCACTAGAAGCATTAATAATGAAGCGAAAGCTTAAAAATTGTGCATACGCAATGCAAAGGCAAGAGTAACTACTGTAGTGAAGATTCCCAAGGCTTAGAAAAATTGAAGTCAATGGAAAAAGAAGTCAACAGAAGATAAGGGGGCTGCTACTGTCACTGATGATACAAGCAGGAACTTACAAGAACTCAAAGATGCAGTTACATTGGACCATGAAGAGTTGGAAGTGATGGAACAAGTGATCAAATCAAAGGGTGCATCACTGAAAAATTCACAAATGATACATGTATAAATTGAAAGCTAAAATCTTTTATATCAATGTGAAAATTGTTCTGACCTAGTCTCCCTTAAAAAGCAGGAAGCAGAATCTTGCTCCTGGCAAAACCCCTTTTATATACACGACTATGAATTCCTTTCATTCACAGTCAGCAAGGCCTGGCAAACAATCTTTTCAGAAGAATATTTATCAACACAAACCTTATCTCACTTGGAAAGCTGCCAGGTAACTAGTTTCCAAACGCAATGTAAGGCAAAACTTGGCACAGTCTCTGGGAGTCAGGGACAGATCTTCCCACTCTTGAAACAACCAAACAAACAAATTGTTTCCTACAAAAGCCCACTCCCCATTCACTCCTCTTTTGTTTCCTATGGGAGGGGCCAATCACCTCCAAGATGTGGCTTTACTCCTAAGTCGACCCTGCTTTCTTAGTTCTTCTTGTCTTCTGGCAGCTCTGCGCATGCGCACACTGGGAACAGGCTCCAGCTGTTCCTCTGCCTCACTGCTGTCTAGCTCCCTCGTTGCCTCCGATGCAAAGCCCTCGTCCGAGCTTTCCCCAGCCCCCAGGACTGGCTCACGTTCCTCCCCAAACTCCTCACTGCCAGACTCTTCTACCAGCTCTGCTGGCCACCGGCGGGCCACCACAAAAATAACTTACTTTGCAAATCTCCACAAAAGATTCTGAATAAATTTCTCTCACTCAGATCCTTTTGTCTAATAAAATAGTTTTTATCCTTTGTACTCCTTATAGTAGTACAAAGTCCAAAGATGGGGCACGAGACAAGACAAAAGCAACAACCTTTTCCAAACTGGTGGGCTGAAAAGCTGCAGGACTTCCATAATTGAAGTAGTCATTGTCTACGTTGTCCAGAAAATATGGGAGCTGAAGTCCAACACATGTCATGTGGAAAATATTGAGTTGCAGAAGAAATAAACAATTGTATTTTCATGAACACACACATTCTTGAAATACCCGATAGAGCCTCTAAATAGTCTGAAACTAGACTAGCCAAAAAGGCTGCCTCTCTAATGTAAACTTTCCTATATACTCAATCAATATTACATTTTCTAGGTTTAGCTATGTCATTTCAGGGTCAGAAGTCCAGCAAGCGAATGTGTGAGATGATAAAATACCCAACAATAACAAAAATAAAACCAGCAAAAATAGCACTTTTGTTATTGTTTTAATATTTACAAATATTAATTTGTATTCATATTAAAAATATTGATTCTGTAAACTGCCTTGTGATATCTCTAAGAATTAAATATAAATTTAACAAGTAATAATAATATTTGGCAGATTGATGCCATACCAAAAAGCCTTGGATGGCACTTAGAAAATCTGAGCATTGACAAAATTTCTATCTGTCGATTGCAAAAGGACACATTGCTTGGATCCGCACATATACTACACTGATACATCACAACATCCTAAGTTCTAGGGAAAAACTCGATACATATGAAGGGCAATACCAGCTAAAGAACTGACAGCAATGATTTCACACTGTTGTATATATAATAATAACAAGCAACCATTTATATATTTGAGGACTACTTCATTTGAATGTGTGTACTGGTTTTTGGCTGGTTGGTTTCATTTTTGTTTTGTTTTTTAATTTTAGTTTGATTTAGATTTATAAGTATTTTATTGTTATTTTATTTGTTTTAATATTTATTGATTTAATAAATGTATATGCTGCTCATCTCTCCAATAGGTTAACTCTAGGGAGATGGGAGCAGTGGTGGGATTCAAATAATTTAACAACCGCTTCTCTGCCCTAATGACCGGTTGGGTGGGCATGGACATGGTGGGCGTGGCCAGGGGGTGTGACTGACAGCACTTGACCTTGTGCACCCCCTGGGAGCAAAAATGGGCCATGGGGGAATGTGCCACTCACTCACTCACCCCCGTGCCCCATTTGGGGGGTAGTAAGCCACCCTGAAGCCTCCTGGGGACAAAAACAGGTCATGGGGGGCACACCATACCCTGAGCCCCTGTGCCCCATTTTGGGCCTAGGAGACCTCCCTGCACTTACCTGAGAGCCAAAATGGGGCATGTGGGGACTCCTGGAAGGGGCAGGGTGGGAAGGGGCGGGGCCAGCCAGCAATTTAACTACCAGTTCGCCTGAACTGGCCCGAACCCGCTGAATCCCACCACTGGATGGAAGGGATCTTTTGCTTGAGGTGAATTATCTTTTGGCGTGAGTCAAACTCATTATTTGACTCAAAAAGAAAGTAAAAATTTTCTCAATAATAGGGGTGTCAGCGTTCTTCAAATCCTTCAAAGGGATTTAGTAGGCAAAAGTTCAAGCTTCTCCTCTCTTTATATATGTCAGTGCTGGGACGCTGACAAAGGGATTAAAAACATGATCAGCTGAACCTTCCTCAATTCAAAATGAGCAGTGAAACACAAATTGCATCCAGTTTAAAGTAAATTGTAGTAAAGAAAATTTAAAGACACAAAATTCTATCTGAACCCTAAGAAATCTTTTTGCTGGGTTTCTCTTGCTAGGAACACCAGTCCCTTGGGGAAAATTTGGATATTAGACATGAGAAACCTGAACCAGTTCCCAGTCAATTGGAAGAGACATTATCTTTCTCTTGCCAAATCATTTTCAATTAGGACATAGCGAAACCATCTGTCAGATGTTGAAAATTTAATAGAAGAAATGGCAGTGCTGTGCCTTAACTGGTAGTGACCAGGTATATCCGTACCTGTGTGCATCCTTCAGTGAAGCTGGAGCTGCTTTTTAGGAAAAGTCCTTTGTCTTTACAATGGCATGCTTGGACCTGCCTTTCAAAGATTAGGTTTTCGCTAAGTCATGGGTGTCCAACTCACCACACCACGTTGCCGTCATGTGATGTTTCACAATGTTTTTCCCCTTCACGGAGCTGGGGTGGGCGTGGTCTGTGCATGACACATCCAGCCCATGGGCTGCCAGTTTGATGGAATGGGACTTTTCGGCTCCTACCATTGGCCGCACCTGCTTCTCCGCCAGGTCCCACCTCCACTCATTAACCTCTGGCTTTTCTCCTCAGCTGGCCCACCCTCACCATTTGCCAAGGATAGGAGCCATTTGCCAAGGATAGAAGCCATTCGCCAAGGGTAGAAGCCACACCCCCACCCATTCACGGCCAAGGGTAGAAACCAAAAAGTCCTAGATCCCCAGTTGATATCCCTGCCCTAAGTGACTAAAACAGCTTTGTCTAGGGCCGTGATGGTGAACCTATGGCACACATGCCAGAGGTGGCACACAGAGCCCTCTCTGTGGTCATCAGATTTCTGAGGTGTGCATGTGCCAGCCTGCTGGTCGTCAGATTTCTGAGGTATGATGTGCACCAGCCAGCTGGTTGTTGGATTTCTGGCACTTTGGTGCATACATGCACATGCGTGCGCCTTCCGGTTTGGGCACTCTGTCACATCACTAGTCTAGGATCTAGCAACACACAGCACAGATGAATAATGACAAGCACAGTAGTCCAACATGATATGTACATCCAGGTTGGAGAAGTCCTCTAAAATACAGCACTTGGGAACACTGTTCACGCTAGCTGGGTTTGCTAGAAATTCGAATTCAGCCCTACCTCCAGGACCGCAAGTTTTCTGCCTCTAGTATTAAGCCCTGTTCAGAGATTCCTACTTCCATCCCTCACTCCTTATTATAGCACAGTCTCTCTGAAAGATTCTCCAGGCTAGCTCTCTTCTGTTTTATATGGGCTGTTAGGTTGGGCAAATATGGTGGTGGCTTTGAAATAACTTTTCTGTGATGATGTGCCTAGTAACCTCATTTATTTGTTTGGATTTTTTCATTAGAGTTCCATGGTACGCTGTGACTGTTGGATGGTTTCAAAGATTACAAAACATATTGAAGAATTGCTAGCGCCCAGGTTGAATGTTTCCAAGTTATTCAGAGTGCTACCATGGGAGAGCTCTTAATGTATGTGTTGCAATTTTCCCCAACGTAGCAATTTCCAGATGCATCAGACCATAACGCTCATCATCCCCAGCTACCAGCACAACAGTGGCTAGGGACAACAGGTGTTTAAGCCAATGCACCTGGAGAGGACCCAAAAGGGAAAGTGATAGATGGTATTTTATGCTTTCATGTGCATTTTGTTTGACTGGATTTATTAGGTCACGCTTAAGATGTTATATTACTGATAATCCCTCAGGTAAGCAGTTAAGAGTAAGCATGTCAGATAAATCTTTCAAAGAGTTCTTTTCAAGCAAATGGTGCAATCATCCAGGAAGGAATTTGTTGCAACAGGAATGAGCATGCAATCATCCACAGGGTCTGCTAGAATTCTCTTGAAAGATTCTTCTGCTTAAACATAGGCTTTTAAAAGTGAATACTTGGAAAAATTGTATGCAAAACTAAGGAAAAGATGTATATAGGATAGGCACAAAATACACATATAGCAGGCAAAAATCAATACAAATTATCCTATGTGAAGGTTTGCATAAATTTGTAGATGATGCAAAACTTTGAGAGAAAGGAGTAACACTGAATAAATGACAATAACTTAATGTAGACTAGTTTATGCTTCTTATATTAGTTAGGAAGGAGTTCTGATCTTATGAAATTCAGCTGCCCCTATTTTATAAAACTCTAAGGACATCAAAAATCAATTTGACCTGGCCAATAGGTCATCATTTATTTATTAGTCCAATTTATATGCTGCCCTTCTCCGTAGACTCAGGGCGGCTTACAATGCATTATAGCAATAGCCTGCATACTTTTTTGTATATACCTGCTTATTAGTGGTGTTGTTCTATACAAAGTTGACTTACTGCCCCCACAATCCGGGTCCTCAATTTACCTACCTCGAAAGGATGAAAGGCTGAGTCAACCTTGAGCCTGGTGAGATTCGAACTTGCACTAATTGCAGGCAGCTGGCAGCTAAGTGCTAGCACTTAACAGCACTTTCGTCCATTTAGTCATTTCTTTAAAGCAGCCACATCTTTTTCCCTGGTCGTTGTACAAGCCTGAAAATTGCCTCTGCTTTAAAAGTCACTTAGCTTTAATGACTTGTGCTTTAGTAAAGCTGCAATGACTCTTTCAGGTTTGTGCAGGAGTATTGTGTCCATGAAAAGCTAGAAGCACATCTGCCAAATCCATTTGAAACATGTATGATCTGCCTATTGAAATGCAATAGAAGTTACAACTCACCTGAGGATCAGCCAATCTGGAAATGTCTGGGTTTAAGTAGAATATAATTCCATCTAAAGCCCCAGGGAGAGTGACTCCTCGAATTAGCAGCACGATCAACATTAGGTAAGGGAAAGTGGCAGTGAAGTAGACTACCTGGGAATAAAACAAAAATCATTAAAACTAGCCATGACAGGGGTAAAATCCAGCAGGTTCTGACAGGTTCTGGAGAACCGGTTGTGGAAATTTTGAGTAGTTCAGAGAACCGGCAAATACCACCTCTGGCTGGCCCCAGAGTGGGGTGGGAATAGAGATTTTGCATTATCCTTCCCCCAGGAGTGGGGACGGAATGGAGATTTTGCAGTATCCTTCCCCTGGAGTGGGGTGGGAATGGAGATTTTGTAGTATCCTTCCCCTGCCAGTAGTAAAAAAAAATGGATTTCACCACTGAGCCAAAACCCCTGGCCTTCAGAGCTATTAACAGACACCAGAAGAAGAACAGGGCAGACAACCTCTGGCCCCAAAAACTTTCAACCCATTGCTACAATTCAAGTGTCTTGACCACAACTTCAGAAAAATCAAAATAATCTTTAAAAAATCCCAACCAACCACTCCATCATGCACACATTTGCCAGTTGGATGCAAAAAATGTGTAGGGAACAACCTAAAATACGCATAGCATCAATTAAAAACGAAAACTCTTTCCCCTTGAAATGGGTAAAAAAATCCTAGCCCCAAGTAATAATAATAATAATAACTTTATTGTCATTGTACGTGTATACACAGTATACCCATACAACAAAATTCACTTAACACCCAAAGACCAGGTCCAACACACATAACAATCTCTAAACACACCCCCACCCTCCACAAATTCCCTGTCCCTAAACCACCCAAATATCCACACAACAGACCAAGTAATACTGTCCAACAGCTCACTGATGGTGGCCCTTTAGTTCATTGTTGAGTGCAATTATAACTCTGGGATAAAAACTATTCAGAAAACATGTGGTCTGAGTTTTAATTGTTCTGTATCTTCTGCCAGAAGGCAACAGTCCAAAAAGATTGTAAGCAGGATGGGGAAGAGTCTCTGAGAATGTTATGCAACTTCCTCAAACAGCGAGATTTGAAGATGTCGTCCAGGGCTGGTAGCTGGAGCCCGATGATATTCTGGGCAGTTTTAATGATTCTCTGTAGAGCCTTTTTGTCCGCTACAGAGCTGCTCCCGTACCATGCAAGAATGCATAATGCGTATGATTTGGCTTCAATTAACTTGCACTATCACATCATCCTCAGCAGGTTAATACTAAAAGGCAGATATTATTCACCACTTTAATATCTTCATTGTCAGTTCTGAGGCTGGTTATTCTATCTGTTGTCAATAGTTTAGTCTCCTTTGTGTGCTTAATTTTAGTCCCTTTTTTCATTGTGCTGCTTTACTTTTATTACCAGTGGGTGCAGGACATTTGCATTTTAGGCTATATAGGTTTCTCATGAGGACAATGAGATGTTCTGATTTTTTTAAAAGCACAGTCTACAGCTGAATGTGATCCATGCAATCAATTGCCTTTTTATAATCAATGAAGCACATAATGACTTTTTTTCGTATTCTTTGGCTTTCTCATTTATCCAGTTGCATTAGAAATGACATGCCACATTATTCTGTCTTTTCTAAAGCCACTTTGAACATCTGTCATCTCTTTTTCCATGCAAGGCTTGAATCTGTTTTGGATTATCCTATTATTTTCTAATATGTGAAATTAAGAATACTGTTAACACCCTGTTAAGTCTCCCTTTTTTTGATATTGGAATGTAGATTGACCTCTTTCAATCTGTTAGCCAATATGTCATCTTCCAAATTTGTTGGCATAGCTTTTTAGAACATTTACTATTCCTTCTTCTATTGCTTGCCAGGTTTCTACGGGCAGAATGGGACAACTTGCTGAGGCCAACTCATTGCGGCCAACTCGCCACAGCCAACTCGCCATGTCCAACTCACCACAGCCAGCTTGCCGCAGCCAACTCGGCACTGTCAACTTGCTGAGGGATAACTCACCATGGCCAATTCGTTGTGAGACGACTTCCCGTGGGACAATTTAACAATTCAATTTAATTATTTAAAATAAATAAATAAAAATATTTTAATTTTTGTCATCCACATTTCATTTTGTGCCTCCTTTTGCATCCTTTCTTTTAATGATACTAGCCCACCATTTCTTTGATATTAGTGTAACTCTTCTCTTGCAGCAAGTTATACTGTGGTGAGTTGGCTATGCATAGTTGTCCCGTGGCAAGTTGGCCGCAGCTTGTGTGAGCAGCGTGGTGGCCTAGAGATGAAGACCCTCGCCTCCCACTCAGAAGGTTCAGAGTTCAATCCTAGGCAGTGGTGAATGTTTCTCTATTAGGGCGCAAAGAAAAAATATCTGCTGTGAACTCTACATAGACGTCAGGAACAGCATTCGGCCAATAAACTCTCAGCTCCATTCAGTTGCCCCAACTCCACCTTTAATCCACAAAGGGATTAAAGCAGTGTTTCTCAACCTTGGCAACTTGAAGATGAGTGGACTTCAACTCCCAGAATTCCCCAGCCAGCATAGCATAGCATAGCTGGCTGGGGAATTCTGGGAGTTGAAGTCCACTCATCTTCAAGTTGCCAAGGTTGAGAAACACTGGATTAAAGGGTCGTTAAAAGAAAAAAAAATAAGACACTGTCAATGTGCTTCATCACCCTCCACCGAATTTGATTCTGGTCAGATTTGAGTAAGAAGGAAGGAAGGAATAAAAGGAATTAATAACAGTATTTCAGTGCATATGGCACAGTTCAAATAATAAATGTATGAAATGAATGAATGAAATGAATGAATGAACGTTGCCATGTGAAGGTCTCTGTCCTTCCAAAAGAAATAGCACAACCTATTTTAAATTATGGTAGTGCAGCAGCTTTCCAGCCTACAACAAGAGTATGATGGAACTGACAGAATGGTGAAATGTCCAGTGTTGTAACAGCCGTACATGATGCAAGTACATTTTGAAATCCATATAATGATCTCTGTGTTCTCTTGGAATCAATAAAAGCATGTTCTTTTCCCTGAATAGTATTCACTTGCATTTTCTTAATTCAATGTAACTTTAATGCAATGCTAATTTAATCAAACCGATGCTTTCTATTACCACTGGATCCTATAATGTAAGTAGCCAAGTGGGAATATATTTATATTCCACACTATGTGTTTTGGCTTTCAATTAAGGAATATCAGTTAAGATCTTGAATTTGCCTTGTCTGATTTATATTCCTCATTTCTATCCTGGCAAATACCAAATGTGTCTTAACAAAAAATGTTAAATGAAATTGAATATTAAAAATTTAAAAACACAGATTAATATGAATAATTCGCAGGGTGTTTTTTTTTTTTTTAATTGGGAAAGTGGAGACCCAATACAACTTCCATGAAATGTGTGTCATAATCTGGGGGGCAAATGCAAGAGAAGACAACTGTATTTCCTGCTTGCCAAAATGATGGGCCTCTAGCGATGATGGGAGTACTGTCTTTTAATAATCAGACACTTCCTAACTGCAAATGTGCTCCTAACCATTCATAGCTTTAAAAATTAACACCGTCAACTTTAATTCTGCTTAGTAGGAATTGGCAACCAATGCCACTTAGGGATTGGTTAGCAGTGTAGCTGTGCATTTTACAGCAACTGCAACTTCCTCATACTTTTCAAGAAGAGACCCAGTTGATCTATTTGCAGTAGTCAAGTTGGGATACAATCAAAGCATGAACAAATATTGCCCAAGCCAAAAAGTTCAGATCCAGTTTCCTCTTTATCTACAACACCTCTCTCTTATCCAGAGATAACGTCAGCCTGTTTTCCTCATCTAGCCCATTATTAACTTAGGCAACGTTCAAAAGTATGAAGGCTTCCCTGAAATTGAGTGGAATGTTGTAATATTCCAGGTGACCTCCTCCAGCCTAGACTATTAACCTATGATGTTCCGTAGAACATCAGAGGTTAACAATCTAAAGATTAAACAATAGTTTCCCAATGTTACCTCTAAAAAGGGCCCCAACAGGAAGGTAAGGAATTATTGTTAACAATGTTCCTTAAACCCATTATCTCACAAATGGACTAGATGTACCCTGTTTCCCCCAAAATAAGACCTCCCCTAATAATAAGCCCAATCGGGCTTTTGAGTGCATTGCAATAAGGCCAAGCGCTTATTTCAGGGTTCAAAAAAAATATAAGACAGGGTCTTATTTTTGGGGAAACACAGTATTATCAATAATAGTAAGTTTCTAATAGTGGCTACTTCAATGGTTCTGGGAAATACAGAAGCAGGAGGATTCTTCTGCCTCTGATTTCTAACAGCTAGTAAAACCTAGAATAAGTTGGTTCTACAGGAAGTTTACAGAAGTTGAACAAGACTATTGATACCTCAAATGCTGGTATACCTGCACTCCATGAACTTTCCTATGTAGTAACTATTGTCGCCTCCTACTGAAAAAATTCTCACAAGTGAATGCTATTCTTGAAATTAATGTAGGTCCAAGCTACAGTTTTTGATCAAGGAATGTGACCCAAGTATGGACTAGATCAATTTTCCCAACCTGGAGTCTTTTGCATATGTTGGATTACAGTTCCTATCACTCTGTACTACGCTATTGGCTGTCATGGGATTTGTAATCTGAAATATCTGAAGGTACAAAATTGAAGTTTGATTGTGATTTATTTATTTATTTATTTGGTTCAATTTATATGCCGCCCTTCTCCGGAGACTCAGGGCGGCTTACAATGCGTTAAGCAATAGCCTTCATACTTTTGTATATACCTGCTTAGTAGGGCTTTCGGGGGCCCCCCAAGCGGTGTTCTTTTTTATACAAAGTCAGCTTATTGCCCCCACAATCCGGGTCCTCATTTTACCTACCTCGAAAGGATGGAAGGCTGAGTCAACCTTGAGACTGGTGAGATTCGAACTTGCAGTAATTGCAGGCAGCTGGTACTACTTAACAGCACCTTAGTCTGCTGTGCCACCAAGGCAGTTATTGCTATAAGAATTACGGAAAGGGCTCTAATTTGACCTTTTTCTCAGGTCTTAATACCCACTAAAATGGATCAAATTGTTTCCAATATTCCTCCTCCACATAGACATGCATATATTCCATGCATACTTTCATCCTGCTACTCTCTGATGCAAAAAGACTGACAGGACAGAGCAAAGCAAAGCAATTTAAGCATTAACCAAGCAAAGAGTAACTCCTACTTTGCCAGTGGACTTGACTCCTTTCCAGATGCAGAAATAGCAGATGATCCAGGCCAGCAAGAGGCAGAGAGCCAACTCCCAGCGCACAGTGCCCAGATCGTGAAGACCTTCTGTTATTTTCAGTGTTCGCCTCCTGAGAGGACAGATGAAAAGATGGGGGAGGTGAGGCATCTTTCTGCCAGCTCCTATTAACCCTTCATACCTGCTTCCTTGATAGCTTTTCCTCACTAAACGTCTTGAGTTTAACTTGGCCATTGCAGGTTAGACACAACAGTATCTGTCAGCCCAGGGGTGTCAAACTCGATTTCACGGAGGGCCGCATTGGGGTCGTGTTTGACCTTGGGGGGGGGTTGTGGCCAGCTCGACATCACTTGTGTCGGGGGTACCTGTGGTGGCCTGAGTGCTCTGCCAGTGAAAACAGGCTCCCGAGCTCCATTTTTGGCTGCAATGGCTGCCTGCAATCTTCTGCCAGTGAAAACAGAACTCGGGAAGGCTGCATGCAGGCCTCCCAAGCTCCGTTTTTGCTGGCAGAGGCACCGCGGGCCAGTCCTTCGCTATTTCCAGGACAGCCCCATGGGCAAGATTTAAGCACCTTGTGGGCTAGATCCAGCCCCCGGGCCATTAGTTTGACACCCCTATGTTAGCCCTTCAAAGTCCTCAAGCCCAAAAGCACAAACCATTATTAACACTTATTGTAAGCTAACAGAATCTTGCAAGTTTGAAAGTACTTTTCCTTCTTTTACTTTTCAGAAAAGGGTCCCTTATGAGATGTCCCCATTCCAACTATCCTTGTGTGGGCTGAGATACCTTATGCATGATTATTGTCAAGGCTGTGGCTCTTCCTCTTGTCTCCCAAGGTCATTCTCATAAACCATTCCTCGATCTTACCAGAATAATGATTGTGCTGGTTATCCTTGCTATCCAGACTAAAGGCTACAAACTGTACAGTCTTTATTGGTGACAGAGTGTTGAGGGAGAGAGAAAATGTGTTGACGATACTGATAAGCTTATGGATAGACAATGGCGTGTATTTCCCACTTGCCTTCATAAAATTTAGCCACTTTCCCCAGAAATTAATCAATGACTTAATTAGGTTTGAGTTGATGACATGTACATTCCTCCTCGAAAGAGACAGTGAGGGTGGGAAAAAGCAGCATAATATTTATACAGTATAGTTTGGCACTATGATTCAACAGGAAAAACTGGTCAATTTTTGCAATATAGATACTTTTTGCAATAAAAACTGCAAGTGCAGAAAACCCTAATCCTATGAAGTATTTCATTTAGAGCCTACTGCTATTATCATGTCACCATCAGGTTGCTTTCCTGCTGATTGTTTACCTTCTCTTATTAACCTAAATATTTGGATTTCTCTCTCTGCTGTTCTCAAAATAGCCTCCTTGCCCAGCCATCATACTGCAACTGCAGTGATATCTGAGTTCGGGATGAAACATAAGATAAAAATGTGACAAATAAATATATAAGAAAGTCTACCAACAATTTACAGTACATGCCTCACATTATTTTAGAGACTATGTTTTTGAGAAGATGCTGTCTGGATGTTTAGGACGGTAAAGAAATTTGGTAGGAAGAGGGAATAAGCAACCATCAATTGCAGATGATGTGGAATGCAGTGCTGCCATCTTGATATTTTTTTTAACCATCCCCGCAGACACCCCTGGGATGGTGGATATGCTGTAGATGTATGCAATGCCTGCTTTTTCTGTAGGCCTCACTACTTCAAAAACCTGAGGATGAACCCCATGTTTTCTCCACCTGCAGCCTATGAATTTCCTTCCCTTTGGACTTCAGCAAGGCCAGATCTACATATATTCCCTCTAAATCCTAGGGAAGGGATTTAAGGAAAGGAAATAAATAACCCAAATAATTGAAATACGTACTCCCAAAACTCGATAACTGGAGAAGTGGCGTTAGTATTATTCACAGAATCGGAGATATTCAGAACGTCCACACAGTATTCTGCCAGGAGAAAAAGAGACATGTGTAAGAGTAGGAAGAGATCTTGAAGGTCAACTGCTCCAACCCCATAATCAGTACAAATTCCCCACACGCTTAGAACATCCATTCAGAATCCAAACTATCTGGTGTGGTACAGCAACCAAATAGGACAGGTACAGACACCAACGGATAGTTAAGACCAGGGGTGAAATGCAGCAGGTTCTGACAGGTTCTGGAGAATGGGTAGCGGACATTTTGAGTAGTTCAGAGAACCAGCAAATACCACTTCTGGCTGGTCCCAGAGTGGGGTGGGAATGGAGATTTTGCAATATCCTTCCCCCAGGAGTGGGGAGGGAATGGGGATTTTGCAGTATCCTTCCCCTACCACACCCACCAAGCCACGCCCACCAAGCCACACCATACCCACCAAGCCATGCCCACAGAACCTGTAGTAAAACAAAATTGAAATTCACAACTGGTTAAGATTGCAGAAAAAACAATTGCAACCAGCTTGTTTTCCATAGAAGACCTCTTATATTGTGTGGGCCAGAGGAAGGACTGAGAAGATATCTGCAGACCTCTCACATCCTGGACATAAACTGTTTCAACTCCTTCCCTCAGGATGGCACTGTAAGGGATTGCAAGCCAAAACAACTAAACACAGGCAAGAGTTTTTTCCCCTCGTGCCATCACTCTAAAAGTAAAGGTTCCCCTGCACATCTGTGCTAGTCGTTTCCAGCTCTAGGGGGCAGTGCTCATCTCCGTTTCTAAGCCAAAGAGCCAGCGTTGTCCGAAGACGCTCTCCGTGATCATGTGGCCGGCATGACTCAATGCCGAAGGTGCAGGGAGCGCTATTACCTTCCCACCAAAGTAGTCCCTATTTTTCTACTTGCATTTTTACATGCTTTCAAACTGCTAGGCTGGCAGAAGCTGGGACAAGTACCGAGAGCTCACTCTGTTACGCGACGCTAGGGATTCGAACCGCTGAACTGACGACCTTCTGATCAACAAGCTCAGTGTCTTAGCCACTGAGCCACTGCGTCCTAACTGTACTGGCCATCACTCTACTGAACACCTAATTTGCTGCTTAATGTCTATTAACCCATATACAGTAGTGACCAAAATTGTGGAAACTTTTTGGGAAAAGTGTATTATTGAGGTTTGATGGCTAATAACACCACTTTTTTTGGAGTTTCAAGATAATCATATTCCACTGCTGGAATGGGCTAGGAATAGCCCAGACCTTAACCCAGTGGTGAAATGTAAAATTTGTTACTACTGGTTCTGTGGGCATGGCTTGGTGGTGGTGGTGGGGTAATGTGACTGGGTGGGCGTGGCCAATTTTTTTTTCACTTTTAAAACCATTTTTTCTACAACCTCTTTGGCCGAAGAGGTTGTAGAAAAAATGCTTTTAAAAGCCTCTGACGATCCCAGCTGAGTTGCCTGATTGTCAGAGACTTTTTTTTCTTTTAAAAGCTCTGACGATCCGAGCTGAGCTGCGCGATCATCAGAGGCTGATTTTTTTACTTTTAAAAGCATTTTTTCAGCCGAAGAGGTTGTAGAAAAAATGCTTTAAAAAAAAAAAGCCTCTGATGATTGCGCGGCTTAGCTGGGCATGGGGGAGGTAGGGATTTTTGCTACTGGTTCTCCGAACCACCCGCTGCCATCGCTACCAGATTGGGCAATCTGGTCCGAACCGGGAGCATTTCACCCCTGCCTTAACCCAGTTGAAAATCTATGGAGCCGACTAAAGAAACTTGCTAGTCAGAAGTGACCCAGCAATAAAACCCAGTTAATAGAAGCAATCATTCTTGGTTTCACATTATAACAGCTGCAGAACTAAAAGACTTCGTTCACTCCATGGGAAGATGTTGTAAGGTTGTAATTCATGCTAAAGGTTACCCAACTAATGATTAACTGATGTGATAATTTTTGTATATCTCGTTCTTTCTACGGGTTTCACTTTTATTCTTTATACTGTAACTGCTATTCTAATAGCAAATCCTTCATAAAAGTTATTGCATTACATTCTTGATTAAATTATCTTTCCATTGATATAAAATTTTATGGTACTACTCCAAAAAAAAAAAAGGTGGTGTTATTAGCTAGTTTTAGAAAATACACTTTTCCCAAATGTTTCCACAATTTTGGCCACTACTGTACTGTGGCTGTAATATTATTACTTATACTTATTATCTTCTTTACTCCCCCTTTTATTGGCTGTATTATTATTTATTTATTTATTTATTTATTTATTTCACATTTCTATGCCGCCCACTCTCCGAGGACTGTGGGCGGCTTACACCAAAGACAGTATACTAAATAGCATATTGCGCCCAACAATCTGGGTCCTCATTTTACCCACCTCGGAAGGATGTAAGGCTGAGTCAACCTTGAGCCGGTGAGATTTGATCCTCTGATCTGCTGAACTAGCAGTCAGCTGAAGTAGCTGCAGTACTGCACTCTAACCACTGCGTCACCTTGGCTCTTTATTATTATTATTATTATCATCATCATCATCATCATCATCATCATCATCATTACTATTCTGTTGCTTTGCATATACACTAAGTGCTTTTGTACCGGAGATAAATTCCTTGTGTGTCTAATCACACTTGGCTAAATAAAGTACTCAATTCAATTCAACTTTGCTGAGAGGCTTTTAGCAATATAAATGTTTCTGCTCCAAGAAAACTGACTCTGAGAGAAACCCTGAGGCTTTATTAAAACATCCATCCTTCCTTTTATTGGATTCCTCCTGTCTGGGGCTCCTGAACGACATGGCAGTTCCTCAAACATATATGAAATCCAGATGTCTCTGGAATGCAGATTGTTATCAAGTCATGCTGACTGTCGTAATTTAGGATTGCAGACCCAAACCCCTTCCTTCCTCTTCACATTTGTCTCTCTGTGTACATTCTGTCCCCCCACACCCTTTTTCATATATGCAGCTGCCCCAGAAAAAGCTGTTTGTAAAAATCATCTAGAGACAGAGGACACCACCAAAGCATCTAGGAGTGTTAGATAAATAAGAGGATGAGAGGATATTATGGAAAAAGTGTGACTAATGTAGAGAAGAAAAAGTAGGAGAAAGGTCGCGAAGCACAGAATGGGTGGCTGTCGAATACTCTGCGTACCTTGCCTTTAAGGGGCTTGGAAGTGTAAACCGGGAGGAAGGACTGAGTAGCCAAAGGTTTAGTTTGGATGTCAATATGCTGCTGTTGCAAGAAAGTTGCTTCTAATAAACAAGCTGTAGTAATCCATTTAATCAGGCAAATGCATGTTGCCACAGAACCAAATGTTACTATTTTTATGAAAGAATAATACTGGTTTTATTTCTCTTGGAAAGAAAATGATGCACTGCAGAAGAGATGGAACTGACATCGGATAAATGTTCTATAGTACCAGAGTCTGCCTATGGTTCAAAATGTTGACAGTTTGGCACTTATTTTTTATTTTATTTTATTTGTTTATTATATTTTCATCCAACCTTTATTATTTAGTAAGTAACTCAAGGCAACAGATATACATCATACTCCTTCCTCCTGTTATTTACCTCACAACAACCACACTATGAGGTGTGCTCAGCAGTGAAATCCAGACGGATCTATCTGGCTCGCACAAACCGGTAGTGCCGGCGGTGGGAAGCTGCGCCCACCCGCCGGGACATCATTACGTCCTGTTTTTTATCCTCTGCGCATGCGCAAAAGGCTCTGTACATGGGCAGAAGAGGCGTACGCGCTCCCATTCCCAAACCAGTAGCAAAGGGAAATGGATTTCACCGCTGGGTGTGCTGGGCTGAGGGAGTGTAAAAGCTTTCACGACTAGAATTCACTTTCTAGGACTAGAATTCACAGTCTGCCTGGTTTTTAGTCTGGTGCCTTAATCACTAGATCAATCTGGCTCTTTTCAAGCCCAATGACTTGTCAAACTAAAATTCAAGTATGTTTACCTGTAAAGGTAACTTTTGGTTATGTAGTTCAGCAGCAGTTTTTACGGTCATGGGTAGGAGAGGTTTGCAGCATGAGACCTGAGGAAATTGAATGGAGGGGTTACACCATTACATCTAAGCTACTTCCAGGTCCTTCTTCAGAGAATGTAGTGATTGACATTGTAGGACCCTTTGATAGGATTCCAGTGGGTTACCATTGTGCTATAATGTTGCTTGACTATTATAAGTGGCCAGAAGTAGCTTCACTTCAGCAGGAAAGACTGAATATTGAAGAGCCGTGGTAGCGCAGTGGTTACAGTGCAGTACTGCAGGCTACTTCTGCTGACTGCTGATTGCCAGCAGTTCAGCAGTTCAAGTCCCACTGGCACAAGGTTGACTCAGCCTCCCATCCTTCCGAGGTGGGAAAAATGAGGACCCAGATTGTTGGGAGCAATATGCTGGCTCTATAAACTGCTTAGAGAGGGCTGTAAAGCACTGTAAAGCGGTATATAAGTCTAAATGCTATTGCTATTGCTATATTGTTCTGTTGCTTTTAGTAGGGAAGGAGGCAATGGGAGGCAATTTACTGATGAAAATGTTTAGCAAAGAATAAAATTACAGAGGAGGGCATCAAAGTTACAGAGGAATGCATCAATCATTATCAAGCAAATGGGAGATTAACATGTTTGAGAGATTCAACAGAATCTGAAAGATAGACTATTTACAGCAAAGTTATAAGGAAAAAGTTAGGAAAAGTTGATTATGGAACATTAGCAATTATATGCCATTGAATAACACAGAGAAGTATTGCATGGAAGCTCTGGTATTGAGAAGACAAAATGGTGGAATGGTCATGATGCAAGCCTTCCTTGTATCATAATCATCATCAACAACAACAATACACACACACACACACACACACACACACACACACACAGAGTGGATGCCAATACATGGAAGAGAGAGACCAGATGAATGTGGCTGGCTCGGAAGATCAAAGCCAGATGCTGATTTAGGAGAGCATATGAGGAAAAGAGTGGAAAAGACATGAGATAAATTTTAAAAGGCCAGGTACTAGAGGTATAGGTACTAGAGATAAAAGAGATACAGTAGTAGATTTATACCTTTTGTAAATGTTTTAAAAGAAATGGGTTTCATATGTACAAATGTTTGATGGAGAGGGGGGAGGAGCTTCCCACTTTCCTATGAGATAGGAATGTCCACAGAGAAAAACAATCATGGTTGCTATCTTGACTTTTGACACACATCTCCTTATTTATTATTTAATTAAACTTATTATTTAATTAAGTAGGAAGTACGGGAAACCTTTGACGGTGCTGTATGAGCCCCAGGTTGACCAGTCAAATCAGAAAAGCTTCACAGGAGGTAAAGTTGAACAAAACCAGTGACAAGCTGAAGCTGAAAGATGGCCAGTCCAAACAAGACATCTGCCAAATTGGACAAAACATTAGGTTATGTAAAAGCTGAATCATGCGATGTTCTGAGGGAGAGAAATATACCCTCTGTCTTTAAGGAACTTGGGAGAATAAGCCAGCAGGAAGACAGGAATAGCCAAAAAGGAGGTTTGGATGTTGAAGTAGTACACTGTGAGGAAATTGCACCTGATAAACATTGTGTGAGGTTTTATTACTGCCTAGGGGACACAACAGAAACATGGGGGAATACATAATGTTGCACACCATCCTGTAAATTTCTTTCTTTGCTAGGACTCAGCTTCATTTCTAGTGGTGCCATCAATGGAGGACTTAGAAGTTTTAGATTCCCTTTGGTAAAACTAGCTAAAGGATTCCCAAATACAGCAAGATTGGGTCGTTATTTTTCAAAGGAAGTGAAGTGTCCATTGCTACCATCTCTTGGAGGGTCTATGACAATTTGCTGAGGCCAACTCGCCACGGCTAACTTGACATGGCCAACTCACCATGGCCAACTTACTACGGCCAACTTGCTGTGGGACAACTCACCATGGCCAACTTGCCACAAGACAACTTGCTATGGGACAAGAAATACTAATATCAAAGAAATGGTGGAATAGAATCATTACAGAAAGGATGCAAAAGGAGGGACAGAATGAAATGCGAAGGGCAAAAATTAAAATAACTTTTTATTTACTTTAAATAATTAAATAGAATTGTTAAATTGCCTCACAGTGAGTTGTCCTGTGGTGAGTTGGCCGTGGTGAGTTGGCCACAGCAAATTGGCTGTGGCAAGTTGTCCCATTCTCCTCTGGGAAGGCAACCCCCTCTTTTACAACACTAAATCTGGGGTTTAAAGTTGTCTAATTGCCCTGCTGTCTCCTAGAGATGTGTAGAGAAAAGGTTGACTATAGAACAGAAGTAGACGGTGTGTCTACAGTGGGACATAAACATCTGGTTATAGGGAGATATAGAGGGTAAGGGAATGGCCTTGAGAGACAGAAGGCAAAGACAATGGTCAGAGAAAAGAGTTCTGTGTTCAGGGTAAGAATGTAATGTGAGTAAATGTCTTACATAAAGATGAGGTGATGGGAATGCATTCAATCTTCTAGGATTCCATTAGTGTAGATTAACGATAAACATATTACAGACATACATGACATTGATTTAGTCTGATCTACCTTGAAGGGCTGAATGACGGAGGATGGAGAATAACACTCATATTCTACATCCCCCCACCCCACCCCCAGAGAAAGGAGGTAAAATGAACATGCAAAGCAGAGTATATCAGAACTTTAAAAATGTTCAGAGGTCAACCTGAATCATTATTGGGTTGCCCTGCTTTTCCAGAGTTTATCCATTTCCATGAAATAAAACAAATAGAATTCTGCCTAAATAAAGACATGGGTAGCCACTGGCATGTAAGAGGTAGGCAAGGAATTATGCTGCATCTGATTACTATGGGGCAGACTCAGTTTATGCCATCATTCTTGAGGCCAGAGGTTGAGACCAACTTTTTAAAAATGGTCTGCATCCCAAAGAATCAGAGAGGTGTGCTAAGATTGTAGAGAAGAGTTTGAATTTATTGATGGGAGAATGGTTTTCAGCCATCTCCACTAAAGGAGCCTGGTGGCTCGAGTGGTTGGAATGATGAGCAGGAGGTTAGCAAGCCCATGTTCGAGACCCAACAGCTGCCATGGGGCAGGGTTGAGTTCTCGTCCTTCACTCCAACTCCTGCCAGGGACATGAAAGGAGCTCCCAACTGGGCATGCCCAAGACAACAGTGATGTCACTGGCTAATCCTTTCAACCTAGAAGCGCTTCAGTGCTTTTGACAAAAGTGCAAAAACCACCTCCACTAACCTACCGTCCAGATATGCCGAGATCAGAAGTGTTAAAATGATAGAAGTACGACCAT
Organism: Pantherophis guttatus; assembly: GCF_059756535.1. NCBI lineage: Eukaryota > Metazoa > Chordata > Lepidosauria > Squamata > Colubridae > Pantherophis > Pantherophis guttatus. Next base: position 17,596,371 of record NC_142069.1, on the reverse strand, counting down.
ACCATTGTGACATACGTTTCATCACTTTCATATGAGTATATCATAATGCATGTACAAAGAAGTAGAGCAAGGGTGTCAAACTTGATTTCATTGAGGGCCTCATCAGGGTTGTGTTTGACCTCAGGGCCAGGGTGGGCATGGCCAAGGTGGGCATGGCGAGCTCGACGTCACTCGTGTCGGTGGCGCCTGTGGTGGCCCAAGTGCTCTGCCAGCAAAAATGGCCTCCGAGCTCCATTTTCAACTGCAACGGCTTCCTGCAACCCTCTGCCAGAAAAAACAGAGCTCGGGGGGGGGAGAGCTGCCCGCGGCCTTTGTGAGCTCCGTTTTCAGCTGCGACAGCCTCCTGCAACCCTCTGGCAGCAAAATAGCCTCCCACCAGCCAATTCACTCCCACAGAGAGGGGCTCCTCCGGGTGCCGTCAGCCAAGCAATGTTGGCTGGCAACCCCCAGGGGGAGAGCCTTCTCTGTGGGGGCTCCTGCCCTCTGGAACGAATTTCCCCCCAAGATGCGGAGGATTCCCGACTTACACACCTTCCGTGGGGCCCTCAAGACACTTTTATTTTTTTAAAATTTTTAATTGTCAATTCTTAATTTTTTTAAAACATTTAAATCGGGTAGTTTTATTTTAATTTGATATGGGCCAAACTATTTAATATTTTTAAATTGTTTTTAAATTTTATATTTGTGTGTTTTATGCTGGCTGTACACCGCCCTGAGTCCCTTTGGGAGAAGGACAGTATATAAATTAAATAAATAAATAATGAAAATGGAATTCAGGGGGGCCATGTGCGGCCCTCCCATGCTCCATTTTCGCTAGCAGAGGCACCGCGGGCCGATCCTTCACTGTTTTCAGGGTGGCCCCATCGGCCACATCCGGTCCGCGGGCCTTGAGTTTGACACCCCTTAAGTAGAGCTTACATGATGTTGGCATGACAATCCTTTCATCATCTGCTCCCTCTTGAGCCTTAGCCTACCCAAAGCTACTTCTGCCATCATTTTTAATGGGATGGGATTTTTATTCCAATTCATTGGAGGTGTGAAAAGTTGGCTGGGTAAGTAGGAAAGAAAAGATGGAGATGAAGCCTCTCTGCTTCCTATCCAAACAACACAAACACAAATCTGGTGGTTGCAATCTACTTATAATTTTGCAACCTTCCCTTAATGAGGAGCTGCATCAGCCCCCCCCACACACACACAAATACAACCAAAACAAAAAGTTCTACAATTTTAAAAGGTCTTCTTTACATAAGGAATTTGTTTTCTAAGTGAAAGAATGCCAAGGTTTTTCAATTTCAAGAAGTTCACACCCCACATATGTAACACATTTACTGAGTCAGAGAAAGAAAACGTAACATGCCATTCACCTAAAGCAGTGCTTCCTAAACTTGACAACCTTAAGATGTGTGGACTTTAGCTCCCAGAATTTCCCAGCCAGCCTTGCTGACTGAGGAATTCTGGGAGTTGAAGTCCACACATTTTAAAGCTGCCAAAGTTGAGAATCACTGATCTAAAGGTACTGGTGCACATATCATAAGTCCATGTTGTTTTGTCACTCAAAGCCAATAGTAGATGTACTGTTATTACTGTTGTTATATGCTGCAGATAGTTGCAGGTATGTACCTACCTGAGTTCCAGTAATTGTTGCAATTGGACCAGGGTAATACAGCTGAGAAGGAGTTAAAGAGGTAAAATAGGGCCCAAGACAGAATGACAATGTAATAAATATTCAGATAAGATTCAATCACTTGTGAAGCATATCCAATTCCTGAAAGAAGAGAAAAGATAGGTAAGAGTTCAATCAGGAAATGGGAAGCGGGCAACTGCCTTTGATTCAGGGGTGCTATTCAGAAGATTCTGACAGGTTCTGGAGAACCGGTAGCGGAAATTTTGAGTAGTTCAGAGAACCGGCAAATACCACCTCTGGCTGGCCCCAGAGTGGGGTGGGAATCAGGGGTGGGTTCTACTTACCTTTATTACCGGTTCGCAGCGGGGCCGCGCATGCACACTCGCTTCACTCGTGCGTGCGCGCTCTCTTCTGCGCATGCACAGAAGCATTTTGGTGATGTAGGGGTCGGTGGGCGGGGCCTCCCACCAGTTTTACTACTGGTTCTATAGAACCGGTGCGAACCGGGGGCAACCCACCACTGGTGGGAGTGGAGATTTTGCAATATCCTTCCCCCAGGAATGGGGAGGGAATGGGGATTTTGCAGTATCCTTCCTCTGGAGTGGGGTGGGAATGGAGATTTTTCAATATCCTTCCCCTGCCATGCCCACCAAGCCACACCCACCAAGTCACGCCCACAGAACCGGTAGTAAAAAAAATTGAATTCCACCACTGCTTTGATTCAATGAGTGTTGATTAGAGAGTAAATGGAGTCTCCATCATTTTTAATGCTAGGACTGCATAGAAGGTGTGTTTACATAAAACACCAATCCATGGGTAATCAAAGTGTGGTTTGTTCAATTAACACTTTTCTGGGTTTACGTGTTCACACTGAACTAACTATTTACAGGGGTGTCAAACCCGATCACATTGTGGGCCATATCGTGACATATTACGATGTGTCTTTCCTTTGTGGAGCCGAGGTGGGTGTGGCCTGCGCGGGTCAGTTTGACAGGCCTGAACTATTAGCAATATTAGCTAGTTTTTCAATAATATGCTAGCTAAAATTGATATCCTTTGGACATCATCCAAGAGACAATAAGATTCTTCCCACTTCCCCTCCAAGGTCAGGCATAGAAGTTGAAGGAGGAGGAAGAAGAGGAAAAATCCAATATTGGTTTTGACAGCTTCTTTGTTGTGAATTTTTTGGGAGCAAAACTCAGCGCAGAGTTTTATTTTGAAAACGGTGCAGTGCCCTTGATCTACATCTCAAATGAAATTGTTAGATTGAGCATTGTTGATGAAATATGTATTTATCATCACATGCAATTTGGCCTTTAGATTGGTCATGCATCATAGCCCAAACATAGCTCTTGTTTGAAATATGTACAATGGAAAGCCTGTGGGATGATTGAACTCTTCTTTGCTGATGTTTCTGGATGCTAACAATATACATGAGACAAAATGGAAAACTCTGGGGAAAAAACAGTAGATTCAGTCTATGCAATGTAAGCTATAGGATACTGGTAAGAACTGTACTTTCACACTGTTTCATTGTACTATCAACTTAACCCACCTTAACTTTAGGTCTGCAGTTTAGGGTGCAGGGGTTAGGGATCTTGTATGCTTATTCTTTGCCCCCACCCTAATTTATAAGATGCTTTATTGGTTCTTCTTTTGACACCACTCCAAATGTTGACGCTGGCCCAGCTTGGTTTAAAAATAATCTGCAATGACGCAGCAACGTTTCCATCAGGACATTTTTCAATGACCATAGTCAGAAATACCACTTTCAGTTTGGCACTATAGATTTGGGGGGGGATAACTGTCATAATCTGTGCTTTGTTTGCACCAACATGCATTATATAAATAAAATATTTTTTTAAAAAACCCTATCAATATACATTTGAAAAAAACCCTTGCTTTTCAATTTTTTTTGTAAAGTTGTTTGTAGAGCAAAGCATCTAAACTAATGTACAATTTATAAATTTTGTTCTTATTCTGTTGGCCGACTTCCTTACAGTTGCTCTCATTAGACACATTCTAACGCGGATGGCGTCTTTTGTATTTCTGCCAACCCTTCTCATTTTGCTGCCTGAGATAGACCCAATGAGCACCCTCCCATTCTATTTCCAGCAGCCAATTGGGATTGGCCTTTGAATTGTATTCAGCACTGGTTGTAATCCATCACATCTGGAAAACTGCAGAAGACTTAAGGAATGCTGAACTCTCTGAGTAGCATAAATAGGAGAATGGAGAAGGAACAGCTAAGAAGCTCTACCTGATCCAGGAAGAATAATTTGGGGGACAGAGTGGAGGAGGAGCCCAGTACTCAGCTGTGTGTCCTAGCAGTACAAATGGCTGGCTGTATGATGTGTGGTGTACTATCAGTTACTACAACATCACCAATAGTGGGATTTAAATCCTGGCAGTACCGGTTCGCTATTGGTAGCGTGCGGTGCTTCTGCACATGCACAGAGTGTTTTTGATGATGTCTGGGTGGGTGGGCGGAGCCTCCCGCCACCACCGCTAGCGGTACGCCCACTGAACATCACCCATAATGAGTGGACACCTCTAACTATGCAATCCATCTCTCTTCCACTTCTCTGTACACAAGAATGGCCCTTGATCTTCAAACCTCTCTTTATAACATGGTTGAAAATGTCCTCCTGTATTAGATCTGAAGACAAAGAACTTGGGGCTGGGGAATTCCGGGAGATGAAGCCCACAAATTTTAAAGTTGCCAAATTTGGAGACCTCTGCTTTAGTACATCCAATGTTATTCCTATTTTCCTCAGCCTATCTCCCAAGCTGTTTCATTGTTGGAAACTGGGGTCCGCCACATCTGCAAAGCCCCATGCATGAAACTTTTGCTCATGAGAAATGATTAAAATCGACATTTCCCATCTGCAGGTTGAAATTATGTAAGTTGGTTGTTTTTGAACAACCCACTAACACAATTGATTGAGGTTGACTGAGACACTGATTTGCAAACTGACTATATACTTTGGAGTGGGGGCAACCCACTATGCTAAAATGTGTTAAGCTAGTCCATGATCTGAATGGAGCCAAGAGTCTTCTCTACTGGGCAGGACGCAGACTCTGATTTGCTGGCTGGCCAGAAGAAAAAGAACTGAGTGCATATTTAACATAAATAAAATCTAACTCTTGCAAGAGAGGATTAACCTCTACTCAAAAAGTTTTCGATATCCAGCTGCTTCTTGAAAGAGATGCCTTCACAAATCTATCCCAGTCCATAATTTGCTTTGCTGCTACTTTCATCTAAATCCCATCACATGTTTAAAAGTAACCACTGGCATGTCTTTTTGTTTTGATTCCAGATTCCATTTCCAAGTATCTGCCCTTTGCTTTCTCCAGCATCCTGGATGCGTTCCAACTCTAGGCATGCCTTGTCCCAGTCCCCCCCAATCTGGTCGTTTCTTTACCTCTCTCTTTGTTACGCAACACTAATTCTACCTCCAACAGAGAATCTCTGGATGACTCACACTTTTATCTTTGAGGATAGGATGAAACAGGTGCACTGTCAGCCTTTGGCCCTCAGCCATGCCCTGTGGCTAGGAAACTCAGAGGGAATCAAATCAAAAAGTACACCAAGTTCTTGATGGAAAGTTACCAGGATTTCTGATGTACCACCAATGTACCTTCAAAGATAGGACAGATCTTTCTCCAGGCAGTGATTCCTCCTTGACTGGTGTATTGTCCCAAAGCTGTCTCCAAGAGGAAGAGTGGAATTCCACAGATAAAGAGAAAGATGGCATATGGAATTAAGAAGGCCCCTGTTGGTAACAGAAAGGGAGGAAATGTTGGTGGAACAAATGTCATTTGTTAAATGTGCTTTCAAGAAGAAGAAGAAAAAAGAACATTTCACACTAGGGCCGTGATGGTGAACCTATGGCACCACGTGCCACAGGTGGCACGTGGAGCCATATCGGTGGGCACGTGAGCTCAGTTTGCCGACTTCTGGAAGTTGGGAAATGGGCTGTTTCTGGCCTCCGGAGGGCCTCTGGAGTAGGGTAATTATGCATATTTTCCACCGAAGTGTTGCAGCACTTGTAATTTCTTACCCAAAAGGTATTTAAGAGCAGGTGAACTACAAATGTCCCAAAGGTGCTTTTGAAAAGATAAGTTTCAAAAGGCAACTGCCCTTGGGACAACCATGACCTGGATGATTGAGAATCTCCATAGACATGTGGACCAAAAATCTAGCACTTCTTTGCAGCTTTTTTTAAGCACCCTGCTTTTTTCCAGAATGATGCAACTAAGACATGTTCTGCAAGATTCTTTCCAAATCCCTTTTTGGGAATTGCATCTGAAGCACTTCACACCCTTGTTTATTAATTAAATCTATATATTGCCCATTGTCACTGTTTGAGGCAACTCTAGGTGGCCAAAATGTGACCCAAATTCTTGTATCAAGCCAAGAGTAAGGCTTGATACAAGATATTGCTGACTTGCAATACTGTTCTTCTTTCCAAGCAGGTCATGCTTCCTAGGAATATTGGTAGTTACTGTTCATCAACTTCTCGAGTATCACTTGCTGTTTATCATTAAATCCGATCCTAATGAAAACTGCTTGAGAAAGAAGACAATGGTGAGAACATAGAAACAGTAAGGAAAGTTAAAGGCCTGGGGTTATACAGATTGTAATCCAACCAGCTAAGGAAGGCTGTGTTATAGAATCAAAAAGACACTGAATGGTTATCATGTATGACTAACATATCCGGCCTTGTAAAAGCTAATGGTTTCTCCATCTCTTTGCTACTGTTCAGTGGCATCTGGATTTCAGCAGCCCAGAAATGGTGGTCCTAATATTAAGATTTCTCCAAATAGGGAAAATTCCAAAGCTGCAAGCATTTTAGCCAAAGTGTGATTGTCCTGGGAACCAGGCCAGATGACTCTTAAGAATGTCTTTTGTAATACATGGTTTATTTAGCTATAAACCACAAGCTAAACAAAAGTAGAAATCAGCCTCATTAATATACTAGCAGATTCTTTGAGATGATTGGTGATTTATTTATTTGTTTGCTTGTTTGCTTGCTTGCTTGCTTATTTATTTTATTTTATTTTATTTTATTTTATTTTATTTTATTTTATTATTTTATTTTATTTTATTTTATTTTATTTTATTTTATTTTATTTTATTTTATTTTATTTTATTTTATTTTATTTTTCTATGACCACCCATCTCCACAAATGACTCTGGGCAGCTCACGATATTCGAAAATATATGTATTACAATTAAAATCTTAAAAACATTCCAAAAGAATAAAAAGAATAAAAACCTTTAAAATGCAAAAAAAAAAACATTAAAACATCTGAGCACAGGTAGTCCTCAACTTACGACCACAATTGAGCCCAAACTTTCTGTTGTTAAGTGAGATATTTCTTGCCACGGTTGTGAAGCGAATCACTGCAGATGCTACGTCCTTAACACGGTTGTTAAGGGCATTAGGCTTCCCCATTGACTTTGCTCGTCAGAAGGTCGCAAAAGCAAAAGACATCACATGACCCTGGGGCACTGCAACCGTCATAAACATGAGTCGCTTGCCGAATGTCCGAATTTTGATCACCTGACCATGGGGATGCTGCAAGGATTGTAAATGCGAAAACTGTCCTAAATCATATTTTCAGTGCTGCTGTAACTACAAGAACTGTTGTAGATTGAGGACTATCTGTACCATTCAAGGTATGTAAAATGCAAATGAACTCGATGGATCTTTGGACTTGAGAATGCTGAAACAACCCTTTTTGTCTTTGCCAAACTTACTCTTTTCATTTGTTATCTTATCAGCACAACCTCTGTGCAAATTGCTTCCCGAGTCTATAAAAGTTGGTTGAAAATAGAATCATAGAAGCCAAAGATAGTTCATCAGCAATGGCTTTTTAATAGAGTAGACATTCATTGATTTAAGAATTTCCCACTTTCTTCCTTAATTGAAATACAAAAGCAGCACCATTAAAGTGCTGGTTTTTTTTTTTAAAAAAAAAATGATATTTCACAACTTGATTCCGCACTTTTGGCCAAGGCGGAGATCTGTGAATCAAAACCAGCAAGTATATTTTCAGGATGTTTCATAATTCTAATCTCTCCATAGACCAGGAGTCCTCAAACTTTTTAAACAGGGGGCCAGTTCACGGTCCCTCAGACTGTTGGGGGGGGCCGGACCGGCTGGGTGGCGGTGGCTAGGTGGTCATGTGACTGGGTGGGCGTGGCCAATTTAGCAGTCCATTAAACAATACACACAAATTAAACTTTAATTTGTTTTGCTCCTGGGGGTGGAAAGCAGGTTAGTGAAGGGATGCGGCTGCCTTGGGGACAGGTGAGGGACTTCTGTTTGCGTGTGTGTGTGTGTGTGTGTGTGTGTGTGTGTGTGTCTCCCTCCCTCCCCCCGTGTGTTTCTCTCTCTCCCTCTTTCCCTCCCTCCTTCCCTCTTTGGAGGCTGGGGAGGATAACAGTACCACTCCAGTACCACTTTGCCGCCCACTTTGGCCTCCTGAGGCCTCCACGTGTCCTGTTTTTGGCCTTGGCCTCCAGAAGGCGGGTGCGGGCCAGCAGGTAGGTGGGGTGATGTGGACGGGGCAGCCTCATTGTCCCACACGGGCCAGATTAATGGCTTCGGCGGGCCGTATCCGGCCCTGGGCCATAGTTTAAGGACCCCTGCCATAGACTATGTGCAAATCCGCGTACATTAGATATAAAGATAAAAACGGGCCTTCTTTCGCACTTGAATTTGGTACTTTTCACTCTTATTAAATCACTCTGTCAACGTCTGAGACTGCGACATCAAGGCCACAAGTGAGGAGAATGGAGGGGATTGCACGGGGCGCACAGATGGGTGTGAGGGATGTAGTCGTGAGGGACTCACGGGCGGTGGGACGAAGGAGCGAGGAATAGGAGCAGCGGTGTTTGAGGCTGGCGAAGACACCCAATACCTCACACCCATCTGTGCACCCTGTGCAATCCCCTCCCCCCTCCTTGCTTGTGGCAACTCCGAAATGGCACGCAGGGGGCATGGCCTCAATGTCGCCATCTCGGACATTGACACATTCACTTGATGTAGAAAATCTGGAAAAACAACTGATTTAAGCCCTGATTATGTATCAGAGCCTACAGGACTATCAGAACTGAATTAGCAAGGAAGGCAGTAATAAGAAACTAAAGTCCAGTTTTTGTTCTGAACATAAGATTAAACTCTTAAGAATTTGTGGGCATGGTAAATGAATAAAAGAGATGGAGGGAATAGGCAACACCACAATAGCGCTTAATTTACTAAATAATCTGAGACTGGGGCCTTTAAGTGAATAGGAACTTTGAAACCTCAGACTTTTCCAAGAGTTTTCGGGTATTTGTGGAGCTTGGAGTTGTGGAATGCAAGAATTTTCTCCCTTGGACTTTTTAAATTTATTTATTTATTTTCAAAAAAGTTTTTATTTTTATTTCTCATAAACACATTTACATTTACAGTCATTTATCCATCATTTTTCATTCATCTTATCTTTTAACTTTCATTTTTAATTTTTACTTTTTGGGGGCTGCTCTTTTACCATTTACCTTTATCACAACCTTTCTTCTTCTCCTCCCCTTCTCTTCCTTCCTCTTTCTCCTCCTACTTTCATTGTTCCTCCTCTCCTTCTCTTTCCTACTTCCCTTTCCCTTCCCCCACTGCTATCGAGCAGGGGTGAAATGTAAAATGTGTTACTACCAGTTCTGTGGGTGTGGCTTGGTGTGGGGGGGTTAATGTGACTGGGTGGGCGTAGCCAACTTTTTTTTTTTTTAACTTTTCAAAGCATTTTTTCTAATGCTTTGAAAAGCCTCTGGCGATCAGGCAACTCAGCTGGGATCATCAGAGACTTTTCAAAGCATTTTTTTTACCACCTCTTCGGCCAAGAGGTTGAAGAAAAAAATGCTTTGAAAAGCTTCTGAGGATCCCAGCTGAGCCGCGCGATCATCATAGGCTTTTTTTTTTACTTTTAAAAACATTTTTTCGTCGGAAGAGGTTGTAGAAAAAATGCTTTTAAAAATTAAAAAAAAAGCCTCTGATGATTGTGTGGCTCAGCTGGGCATTGGGGGGTGGGGGGAGCAGGGATTTTTGCTACCAGTTCTCCGAACCATCCGCCGCCATCACTACCGGATCGGGCGATCCGGTCCGAACCGGGAGCATTTCACCCCTGCTATCGAGGTCTAAAATGTCAAGGCTGGTGATATTGGGAATTTTATTTCGAGCAGAGGATTTGAGGACTATTCTAATAAAATATCTCTGGACCCTCTAATGTATTGATGTCTGAAATACAGTGAGGGTTCCAGGCAGGTGAGCAGTATTCAAGTATAGGTCTGGGAAAAGTTTTGTATGCCCTAGTTTGAAGTATAGACTTTGTGTCTTGCAAGCTATCCTTCCTAATTTGCTCAAATGAATTGTCTCGGTGGCCAACCCATAAAGTATAAGCTCCATCACTTTGGGGGGGAAAAGGAAAAAAAAGGAAAAGGAAACACATGCTTTGTGACCCATGTTTTCTGGACTGTTGCAATAGTCCATCTGTTTGCAATACTCACATTCTGTTTCCTAGAAAAAAAAACCCTGATTTTGTTTTCTACGGTTGTTTGTCTAGTCCCGGCAACAATAACTCTGAGTGAGATGCATTCCCATGATGGACAATTAACTACAAGGCCTCAGCAAGGAGCATTTCCCTCTGGCCTGAATGCTGGTCATAGTTAAAAACATTAGACCTCTGACATCCTCAACTATTTTCTCAGTACCAATTTAAATCCGGATAACTGGAACTTGAGGCCGAAAATAACGATAACAGAGTTGGAAGGGGCCTTGGAGGTCATCTAGTCCAACCCCCTGCTCACACAGGAGACCTATACTAGGGATTCGAACCGCCGACCTTTCTGATTGACAAGCTCAGCGTCTTAGCCACTGAGCCACCTAGCCAGGTATGTTAAAGGCATGTTAATTTGCATCCATACTGAACCCAATGAGATACATGGAATAATGCATCGTCAGCTGTATTTTACACAAATGTGGGTCATTCCCACATGTACAGTTTCTTTTTTTTTTTTTATTGAAAAGTTTTATGAAAAATGCAAACATTTTCACCCCCCCACCCTTCCCCCCTCAACCCCCCCTCCCCTTCCCTCCCTCCCTTCCCCTCCCTCCCCCCACCCCCCTCCCTAGACTTCCCAGAACGAGCACAGGGTATAGCATTCACAAACCAAGAACTAAAATGTGCTAACAAATTATTACATTTCATATTCTCCCTAGGTCCTTAACTCCTTGTAACTCAGAAAAAAACAAACATAAACTACTTAATATTATTTCATTCATAAGCTATATGAATCTTCTTATTCGGATACTTCTTCTGTATGTAATCAATCCATTTTCTCCATTCCGATATATCTCTCTCATTTGAATGGTCTTTAAGGTATGATGAAATTTTTGCCATTTCCGCCAGATGCACAACTTTTAATGTCCATTCCTTAATAGTAGGTGGATCTTCCTTCTTCCAGTACTGTGCCACCAGTAATCTGGCAGCTGTTATTAAGTTCAAAACCAGCTTAGTCTCTATTACAGTACAATCCGTAACTATTCCCAACAGAAAAAACTGTGTACACATGTACAGTTTCAAGTACATCCAATGTGCAATATTTAGTTAGCCTTTGGTTACCAGAACTTCGTCAAGCTCTTCTGCTGAAGGATAGCATCTTCCCAGTTTCTCAAGCACAATACGTTGTCTCTGGGGAAATGTGATTTCCTGTCCCATTATTTAGTCAACAATCTACACTGAGACCGCAGGTGGAATGTAGCTATAGAAATGTGAGGAATCCCTATTAAACAAGATCTGTCGTGCTATTAAAGATCCTGATGACTCTACCACTCTCTGTAGGTTCTCCCCAGGAATATCTGTATTTTAAATTAATTCTCTGGGGGCAGTGTGCTCATTTATCATATTCATTCACTTTGGTATTTGCAATGGAACTTAGGGGATCAAAAGATGAAGCAACACAATATTGTAATGCAAGTCCCACCTCTTTTCTATATGCACTATGAAGTAGTGGCGAAATGTAAAATTTGTTACTACCGGTTCTGTGGGCGTGGCTTGGTGGTGGTTATGGGTAATGTGACCGGGTGGGCGTGGACAACTTTTTTTTTTTTAACTTTTAAAACCATTTTTTCTACAACCTCTTCGGCCGAAGAGGTTGTAGAAAAAATGCTTTTAAAAGCCTCTGACGATCCCAACTGAGCCGTACGATCATCAGAGGCTTTTTTTTTCTTTTAAAAGCATTTTTTCAGCCAAAGAGGTTGTAGAAAAAATGCTTTTAAAAATAAAAACAAAAAGCCTCTGATGATTGTGCGGCTCAGCTGGGCAATGGGGGGGGGCAGGGATTTTTGCTACTGGTTCTCTGAACCACTCGCCATCTTTGCTACCGGATTGGGTGATCCGGTCCGAACCAGAAGCATTTCACCCCTGCTATGAAGTATAATACACATATACAGGTAGTCCTCGACTTACAACAGTTCATTTAGTGACCATTCAAAGTTACAATGGCGTTGAAAAAAAGTGACTGATTTTCACAATTGCAACCTTTGCAGCATCCCCATGATCAAAATTCAGATGCTCGGCAACTGATTCAGATTTATGACCATTGATGTGTCCCAAGGTCACGTAATCCCCTTTTGTGACCTTCTGACGAGCAAAGTCAATGGGGAAGCCGGATTCACTGAACAACCAGATTACTAACTTCTCATCCACAGTGATTCACTTAACAACTGAAGGAAGAAAGGTCATAAAATGGGGCAAAATTCACTTAACAAATGTCTCCCTTAACAACAGAAATGTTGGGCTCAATTGTGGTCGTAAATCAAGGACAACCTGTATAAAGGGAAGTCCCTGTATTGTGACAATGTGCCATAACAACCACAAAGGCTATTTAGGTTTGTTAGACTTATACGTCCTATTGTTCTCCAGAAGATCAAGAACCATACCTAGCACTTCCTCTTCCAAATTCTTCCACAAGTTAGATTGGAATGGAAGAGACGGGCTAGGACAGGGGTCTGCAACCTTAAACACTCAAAGAGCCATTTGGATCTGTTTCCCACAGAAAAGAAAACACTGGGAGCCACAAAACCCTTCCCGTACCTGACTATTTCTTGAGCGGCCACAAAACTTGCATATGTAGTTGAATTAAACATTCTGTTTTCTTCTGAAACTTTTCTTGGATTTATCTATGGTTGGCCTACCAGGGTTTGAAAAGCTCAATAAATTGGGTGCCGGCAGGTGTCGCACATTGGCAGTTGTGACACATATTTTGAGTGACAGGGAGCCGCAGCAGAGGGGTGAAAGAGCCACATGTGGCTCCAGAGCCGCAGATTGCTGATTCCTGGGGTAGGGGTAAGTTCACCCTTATTCATTGACATTTCATGGCTTGCATTCTCCCTATATCTGTTCATTTCTTTAAATACGACACCAGTGCTACACCAGTCATATAGACTCTTGCCAAGTATAGTAGATATGTAAAACTCCAGACAACAGCTGCTACTATCAAATAGTCATAAATATAAATAGGAATATTTATGATCATTTGACATGGTCATTATCCATTCTCATTCCTTGTCCGTTCTACTTCTTCCCTAGATCAAGGATTTTGGCACAATTTTAAAACAGAAAGTCTAACATATGGAAGGCTGTGCAGATTTGTGATTTTCCTACTGATAAGGACAAATATGCGGCTCGTAATATTTTGCATTGCCAGCACAAACAATGTGCAAACAATCTGTCACGCCAGATACGATGATGAGATGTTATCTGATGATTCACAGGTTGGTCCATCACCCGATGGCTTTATTGTGAGTTGTTCATTTTACATTGTAAATGTTTATAGCCAGTTTTATGCTTTAATCTCTCTATTGCACATGGTTTGCTAATTTGCAACTTCACATTTGTTTCAAAGCTCTTGCATAATAAGCAACGATCCCAAGCAATTACATGACACTGACAAGTTATGAATATTGGATACTTACCACCTCCGTTCTTGTAGCAGAGATAAGGAAATCGCCAAACGTTTCCCAGACCGATGATCTCTCCAGCCACAGAAAGCACATACTCTACTTTGTTAGTCCACTGGCCTCTTTCTTCTAGCTCATCCTTCCCCTTTTGTGGGTTTGCCTTTGTCTCCGGCACAATCACAGTCCCATTGAGTTCCACATCCCAACTCTTTTTGTTCCCCATGGCCCTGAAAGTTTAGGAAAGAATGGGAGAAAGGAAGATCACATCTCCATACAAGATGCTGGCATCATAGGATGCTTGTTCAGCATCCCGAGCAGGTTTCCTGGAGTGCTTGAAAATGACCAAAAAGAAAAGCCATGAATTTGTTACTTGGAAATGAACAGAAATGGTACAAAGCACTTCGCTTCATGGAATGGGATGGGATGGGATGGGATGGGATGGGATGGGATGGGATGGGATGGAATGGAATGGAATGGAATGGAATAGAATAGAATAGAATAGAATAGAATAGAATAGAATAGAATAGAATAGAATAGAATAGAATAGAATAGAATAGAATAGAATAACAGAGTTGGAAGGGACCTTGGAGGTCTTCTAGTCCAACCCCCTGCTTAGGCAGGAAACCCTACACCACTTCAGACAAATGGTTATCCAACATCTTCTTAAAAATTTCCAGTGTTGGGGCATTCACAACTTCTGGAGGCAAGTTGTTCCACTGATTAATTGTTCTAACTGTCAGGAAATTTCTCCTTAGTTCTAAGTTGCTTCTCTCCTTGATTAGTTTCCACCCATTGCTTCTTGTCCTACCCTCAGGTGCTTTGGAGACTGTGGAAACTGTTTTTCGGATGGCTGAGATACTTCTTATCTACCGCCAACTCTTTTCCATTTATTTTTCCGTCAACCATTTTGCACTTGCTGTGCAAATCAGCCTTGTTGTGCCTCAGTCACCTCACCCTGCATCTTTTGTCATCTTTTCTTACAGACATTGTATCTGGCTAACCAGCTAAGCTGAAAGTTCACTCAAAGCAGATTCCTCCTCCAACTTATTACTTCAGTGCTCAACAGATTGATAACAGTGTTTTCTAAAAGAACCTTAGTTGAGCTGTCATTCCAAATTGTTACTACAAATGCAAATCATTCAGCACAATGGAGTTTTCCCACCCCCGCATTGAAATTATTGAGATTAGCATCAATTCATTGGCACATTAAGGATGAAACAAAGTAAATCTACATTACTATTTTAATTACTGTGACACTATTACTGTTTTAATTACCGGTATTATTTATTTTAAGAGGATGATAACATGATCTTTCTCATTGAATGCTCAAGTAGCAGACTCACCCGTCAATAGATTGCTGTCCCTAACTTTATGATCTCCAGGTTTATCTCCAAATCACCCTAGATTATCCACTTGGGAAGTTAGATGTGCTATAAAGTGACAGAGCTCAAGTCTGCCTTCCCTTCACCATGCTGGCATAAATTTCTTGACCCTCTTGCAGAATCTGAAATCCGAGATGCAGAGCCACAAATGCAGAGGCAGATTCTACTGGAAGAAATTCCTAACAGTGCTAATAATTTAAATATTTTGCAGAGAAGTGAAAGAATTTTTTTCCACTGGATGTGCTGAGATAGAGTCCGATCTGCATCTTCTAGGAATACATTAGTTAGACTTGTAGTGAGAAGAGTATTTTGACTTATGAATTGGTCCCAACTTTCCACGGTGAAATGCCAGACAAACCGTATTTTGACAAAATGATTAAACTAGTGAACCAGAGAAATCCCGAATCCATAGTATACTTGGACTTGAGTAAGGCATTTGATAAAGTAGACCACAACCTACTTCTTGGTAAGATAGAAAAAATATGGAATAGGCAGCATCACCACCAGATGGATTCATTACTCACTGAGATAATCCTCAATGGAACTACATATACATGGGGGGGAAGCATAAGGAGGTTCTGTCTTAGGCCCAGTACTTGTCAACATCTTCATAAATGATGTTAAATAAATGAGGGGACAGAAAGGGAAATCATCAAGGCAAAAAAAGCCAATTACATCCTAAGCTGCATCAACAGAGGGATAGTATCAACGTCACATTAGTATCTCTTTATCCTGCTTTGGTAAAATCACATTTGGAATACTGCATCTAGTTTTGGTCAATAGAAAAAAGATGGTTAAATTTTAGAAAGAGTGCAGAGAAGAGCAACAAAGATTATTAGGGAGCTGGAAACTAAAGCATTTTATGAACAGCTGCAGGAACTGGGTATGTCTAACAAAGAGAAGGACTGGGGTGACATGATAACAATCTTCCAATATTTGAGGGGCTGTCACAGAGAAGAGGTATCTCCAAGGCACCTGAGGGCATGACAAGAAGTAATGAATGGAAGCCTATCGAAGTGAAATCCAACCTAGAACTAAGGACAAATTTCCTGACAATGAGAACAATTAATCAGTGGAACGGCTGGCCTCCAGAAGCTGCAGATGCTCCATCACTGGAGGTTTTAGAGAAGATATTGGACATCCATTTGCCTAAAATGGTATAGGGCAGTGATAGATAACCTTTTCCAGACCGAGTGCCCAAAGCGCATGCACATACCCGCACCCCCAAAATGCAATGCGCATGCAGCCCCTGCATGTGCCCTGCCCCCCTGTGCATGTGTGTGCCCCCGCATGCGCCCCACCCACCCACGCATGTGCATGTGGCCCCCACATGCGCCCTGTCCCCCCATGCATGCATGCACGCCCTCGCATGCACTCTGCCCCCCACGCATGTGGGAGCGCCCCACACACACCGCCCCCCCGTGCATGCACGGCAGAGACCCGAAGAACAGCTGGCCAGCGGGAGGTCCGCACACATGCACGGCGGAGCTGAACTGGGGCGAAGTTCATGTGCCCACAGAGAGGGAGCTGTGTGTCACCTCTGGCACACATGCCATAAGTTTGCCATCATGGGTATAGGGCAGTGATGGCTAACCTTTTTGCCGTTGCATGCCAAAAGCAGGGGGAGCACAGAGGGGTCACGCACATGCGTGCCCACACCCATAATTCAATGCACCCCACCCCCACACACATGACCCCCTCCACGGTCCCCCCACTTTTGGCATGTAATGGCCCAGTGGGCTCAGTAGGCCCATTTTTTGCCCTCCCCAGGCTCCAGAGGCTTTCTTGGAGCCTGGGGAGGATGAAAACAGCCTTCCCCACGCCCCCCCGGAGGCCGCAAACAGCCTATTTCCCAACTTCCAGTGGGCCCAGAAGGCCTGAAAATCAGCTGGCTGGCACGTGCATGCATGCTGGAGCTGAGCTAGGGCAACACTCGCGCGTCCACCGATATGGCTCCACGTGTCACCTGTGGCACACATGCCATAGGTTCGCCATCACGGGTATAGGGTCTCCTGCTTGAGCAGGGGGTTGGATTAGAAGACCTCCAAGGTCCCTTCCAACTCTGTTATTCTGTATTCTAAATGAAGATAATGGAAGAGTGATTTCAAAAGCATAAGAATTAATACCAAGCAGTCAGGGAGTACAAAGTTCCTAATCAATGTTGCATGGCTTATATTTCCCCAAAACAGGAAAACAGGCCATCCAGAAGCTCCAGTCCTGCAAAATAAAGGGCCTTCTTTCAAATCATTTGGCCCAGAACCAGAAAAGGCTGACTAAGCTCTCAGAAGGAGCCAAAATCCAATATCTAAGATATGTCCAAAGCTGATTTTTAACTGGGGCAAAGTCTTCACGTGGAAGCGTAAAACAGTAGAGAAGAACTGGGCACACATACCCGAGGCAAAATGAAATCCATTTGGTAAAGCTTAGTATGAGTCAGATTCTTCAATGTCCACAATATTGGCATCAGAAAAAAGATAAAGTTTGGTAGATCTGCATTCAGCTATTTTCCCTAACTGTGAAAGTGTTATAAAGGCAGATTTAAGCCTGTATAACATAGAATGTGACTTGCAGAACCCAAGTCATATGTCCATATAATTATAGTATGAACAGTAGGGATGTGCATGCATGCGTGCAGGCGTGTGTGGTATGAAAGAGAAAAAGGGAAAAACTGGGGGGGGGGATTTAATAGCATCTCTGAAGTCTATATTGCCAACATGACAAACAAGAGAGCATCAATAGACAAGATAATATTTTCTTTATTGTATATCCAACTCTTTGCCATATCACCTGACTTTAGTCATATCATCTGGTCTAATTAAAGCAAATTAAAATCAACATAAATCCACATCTTCCAAAATCCAGCCTTATCAATTTGCTGGGAAAATGATAAAGGCTACAACAGTGTTCGGAAATGAACCCATCCTAAGTAGAAAATATTGAGCAGGGTTAGAAGAAAGTGTCTTGTGAACTGTGATAGCAAGAAAGGGTGGTAGACAGGGGTGAAATGTAAAATTTGTTACTACCGGTTCTGTGGGTATGGCTTGGTGGGGGGGCTAATGAGACTGGGTGGGCGTGGCCAACTTTTTTTTTTTACTTTTAAAAGCATTTTTTCTACAACCAGTTCTGTGGGCGTGGCTTGGTGGGCGTGGTGTGGCTTGGTGGGTATGGCAGGGGAAGGATACTACAAAATCTCCATTCCCTCCCCACTCCAGGGGAAGGATACTGCAAAATCCCCATTCCCACCCCACTCTGGGGCCAGCCAGAGGTGGTATTTGCCGGTTCTCTGAACTACTCAAAATTTCCGCTACCGGTTCTCCGAACTGCTCAAAATTTCTGCTACCGGTTCTTCAAAACCTGCTGGATTTCACCCCTGATACACACAAAACACAATTTGCAAATAAAACATTGAGACAGAATCTGACAAATAGCAGCTTCTGAAGCTATAAGGGCTTCACATATACATATTCATGCACACAATTCTATTTTATTCCACTAGGTTTATATTAATAAGGCAACATATTTTTCAGTTGGAATACCTTTTAAAATGTACCCTCCACTTTAATTACTGGAGGAAGCAGGGACTATACATCAAACAAATAAATAAAAATGCTTTTGTGCAAAACTTTCTTTAAGGTACAACGTTTTAAATAAATGTCTTTGGAATCCTTTTTAAAAGAGAATTCCCTATTTAATATTTATATGATATATTATTAAAATGTATTTTAAAATATACTTTATGCAGGCCTTTAAAATGTACTCTAAATGCTCTTTAAAAAAAAAACAAACCACTATTTTTGGTATACATTTTTCATAAGAGCCTTGGTACTACAGGGGTTTAAGGCACCCTGTTATTAAGCTTATTAAGACCAGCTGCCTGCAATTACTGCAGGGTTCGAATCTCGCCAAGGCTCAAGGTTGACTCAGCCTTCCATCCTTTCTAAGGTAGGTTAAATGAGGACCCAGTTTGTGGGGGCAATAAGCTGACTTTGTATAAATATACAAAAGGATGAAGGCTATTGCTGAGCACATTGTAAGCCGCCCTGAGTCTTCGGAGAAGGGCGGCATATAAATCAAATTAAAATAAATAAATAAATAAATAAACAAATGTGCATAGTGTGTATGATTTGAATTAATTACTTGGAAAAGTCTTCATTCACTTTCATCCTCAGTTCCTTAGCAATGAAAGTCTGTTTTGAAGTTCTTCAACTCCATTCCCATAGAAGTCGCTGGAAGTCTTCTTTTGCAATCCATTCCATTGACATTTTCTGTCTACCGCAGGGGTGTCAAACTCAATTTCACTGAGGGTCCCATCAGGGCTATCTTTGACCTCAGGGAGCTGGGGTGGGTGTGGCCAGGATGAGTATGGCCATCTCGACGTCACTCATGTTGGGGGCGCCTGTGTGGGTCCAAGCTCCATTTCCAGCTGCAAAGGCCTCCTGCAACCTTCTGCCAGTAAAAACGGAGCTCGTAAAGGCCGCCCACGGCCCTTGCAAGCTCCGTTTTTGCTGGCATAGACACCACGGGCCAATCCTTCGCTGTTTCCAGGGTTGCACTGCGGGCCAGATCTAAGCATCCTGTGGCCTGGATCCAGCCCACGGGCCTTGAGTTTGACACTCCTGGTCTACAGTGTAGACATATACCATGTTTCTCCCAAAATAAGACCCTGTCTTATATTTTTTTGAACCCTTAAATAAGTGCTTGGCCTTATTGCCATGCACTCAAAAGCCTGATTGAGCTTATTATCAGGGGATGTCTTATTTTGGGGAAAACAGGGTAGACAAGATGGGGGTGTTTGGGTGTGTGTCTTTGATCCTTTGATTTTTGCTTAAAAATAAGCTGGTGGAGATTCTCGAAGTGTTGATTTCAGCAGCAAGAAAAGTGAGGTCAAATGTTGACAATGCGCTCAATACTGAGTGTTAAATGACTGCCCAGAATTTCCAAGGATGGTCCATTCAAGAAAAATTAAATAGTTGTCCTTAGTTAATGATACATGGACTGATATGAAAGTCAACATGATAAGGCATCAATCCTTTTGTAGTTTATCACAAACGACACCCAGCCGAGCTAATGTCTACTTGGATTTCTCTGGAAGCCAGTGAGCCGATGTTTAGATCAGGACTGCCAGTCCTGGCTCTGGCAGAACTCCAGTAGTAAAGTCCAAGTCTGAGGAACATACAGCAGAAAGCTAGGGGATTGCAGCAACTTTGCTTTTCATTTACAAAGTGTCTGTAAGAACTTACATAGATTTTCCATTTAATTATTTATAATTTTTATGCCGCCCATCTCCCCTACAAGGTGACTCTACATCAGGGGTCTCCAACCTTGGCAACTTTAAGACTTGTGGACTTCAACTCCCAGCAAGCGGGCTGAGGAATTCTGGGAGTTGAAGTCCACAAGTCTTAAAGTTGCCAAGGTTGGAGACCAGAGGTGGGTTTCAGCAGGTTCTGACCAGTTCTGGAGAACCAGTAGCGGAAATTTTGAGTAGTTCAGAGAACCGGTAGTAAAAATTCTGACTGGCCCCACCTCCATCTATTCTCCACCTCCCAAGTCCCAGATGATCAGGAGGAAATGGAGATTTTGCAGTATCCTTCCCCTGCCATGCTCATCAAGCCACACCTACCGAACCGGTAGTAAAAAATTTTGAAACCCTGTTGGAGACCCCTGCTCTAGGTGGCTTACAGGTTATAAAACAAATAAAAATAATAAATTAAAAGATTAAAACAACATAAAGTTAAAATATTATTAAGAACTACAAACCGAGCTAAGAGACCTAAGAGCCAGACGGGATGGGGATGAAGTCTTCTTACCCTGTCAATCACCTCCAGCAATGAGCACCCTCCTTGGGGCTCCAGGTCAGCTGGCAAAGCCGGGTTTTGATACCCTTCCGAAAGGCCAAAAGGGAGGGGGCAGTTCTCCCCTCCAGTGATAGAATGTTCCACAGCGATGGGGCCACAGCAGAAAAGGCTCTTCTCCTTGACCCCACCGGCTTCACCTTAGCAGACGGGATCTGTAGCAGGCCTCTTCCACTGGCACAAGTAGGGTAGGCGGTCCCATTGCGGAGAGACAGCTCCTCGGATACCCTGGTCCGGGGTGGTATTCACTTACTTTCGCCACCAGTTCACAAATGTGAGCATGCGCCCCCTCTGCGCATGTGCAGAACCTTCCGCGCATGCACAGAACCTTCCGCGCATGTGCAGAGTGTCACAAATGGGATGTGATGATGTCCGGGCAGGTGTGGGGAGCCTCCCACAGCCGCCACTACCAGTTTTCCCGAACCGGATAGAACCGACTGAATACCACCACTGCCCTGGTACTATGCCATGTAGGGCATGGGTTATTGTATAAAGTATTGACAAAATTATTTAAAGTATATCTTGCAAATTTACTGGCACATCTTATCCATAGTCATTCATGCTTTTGTCACCTTCTGTTTGCATTTGTACAATGCACTCTGGACGGTTTGTCCTTGGACATCCAGATGTTGCAACTGTTCCAGAACTCAGCAGCACTTGCAGTTTTGAGTGGTCTTGAAGTTCATCCAAGTAACACCACTGCTGTATGAGATGCATTAGCTCCCAGTTGCTTTCTGGATGCAATTTGAAGATCTGGTTATCACCTTTACATCCCTACTTGGCACAGAGCCAGATTACGTGGGGGATTTGCCTTTCCTTGAGGGTATCAGCCCATCCTTCTAGTTTAGGATGGCTGTGCTCCAGGTCCCCACCCTTAAATGTTGCTGATGGGATCTCAGAAGGTTGCCTTCTCAGTGGCTGCCCCACTGCTCAGACTTTGGAGCATCTTCCTATATGAAATCCAGGAATCCCTATCCTTTTAGCCTTCTGGAGGCTAAAGCATTGGGCTAGGATGGGGGTTGAGCTGCAATGATGTTTGGTCTGGCAGGAAGGGGAATTTTGTTTTTAGCCATGTTTTTATGGATTGTTGTGAGCTATCTACAATCCTAGGACATAGGCAGCCATATGTCCAATAAATAATATACATTTACAAACCTAACGCCATAATCCTCTAATGGGTTGGTTTGGTATTTCTCAACCCCAGCAACTGTATATAGACTTCAACTCCCAGAATTCCCTAGCCAGGATGGGGAAGATCTTAAAGTGGCTGAGGTTGCGAAACACTGGACTAAGTTATTCTTTCTTTCTTTCTTTCTTTCTTTATTATATTTCTATACCGCCTTTCTCCCGTAGGACTCAAGGCGGTGTACAGTCAAGAAAAATATAGATACACAAACATCATAAAATTGCTAATTAAAATTACTAAAATTATTATTATTAACATAATAATAATTCTGAAAAGCGTATACAATATTCAGCGTTGAAATTATTCCAGCAACAACAAAGATCCTGCCTAATGCACCATTTTTTAAAGATAAGTCAAAGGCTGGAATTTGTAATAGTGTAATTAGCTGGTGCTGAAAAATTTATAACACATTTCTCTGTATTCTCACTACCAGTTCCCACTGAATCTAACAAATAAGCAGATTTTGGTTTCTAAATGACAAATCCTGGTGGATCCAAAGCATAGAAGCTAACTTGTTGGAGGATAAAATTGCTCCAGCAGCTTGCAAAGAGTTCAGTTCCAAAGGTATATATTTAGTTATTCTTAGCCCTGGATCATACAGTCCAGAATTTGAGATGTCAACTTGCATTCCCTTGAAAGCAGAACCAATGGGAAGGGACAATTCCCCAACATTTCCAAGGCTGTTAAATCCCCCATGTACTCCAGCCATATGTTATTCATAAACAGTCATCTGTATGAACTGAAAACTCATTTGATCCATGCCTTCTCAATAAACCTCCTCTGTCCCCAGAGTCTTCCAGATGCTGGTTGTGTTTGCTGGGAAATGTGGCAATTATAATCTAATACATCTGGAAGACACTATGTAGATTCAGGATACTTATGCACAGATTTAAAAATAATTACTCTTCAGAGTTGGGATTTTGCTAATTTTTGCAATGCATCAGGTTCTGCATCACCTCCCTCTCCCAGGAAAGTAACAAAAAATGTTTTTCAAAGTATGTTTTTCAATAAAGTTTATTTACACATGCCACCATCTCAATAGATTATTTTTTTTAAATACTAGTTTTGGGGAGAAAGAAATGCACACCTAAATACGCACACAAACATATGGAATGATCATTCATCTCTGCTTTTTAAAAGAATCCTACAGTCAAGAAAAAAAATCAGAAGTAATCCACTAGACTAGAAGTACTGTAGAGTAATCTACCTTCACTTGTCCTCTCGCAGATATAATAATTTCTTCTTGTATCCTTGAAACACTAACAGATAATAATAACAGATAGTATTTCCCATCACATGAAAACAATACAGCTGTTAAAAGTCATAGACACTGGTATCAAACATCTGAT
Organism: Pantherophis guttatus; assembly: GCF_059756535.1. Taxonomy (NCBI): domain Eukaryota; kingdom Metazoa; phylum Chordata; class Lepidosauria; order Squamata; family Colubridae; genus Pantherophis; species Pantherophis guttatus. The sequence goes on along the minus strand of NC_142069.1, from coordinate 17,572,973 downwards.
TCCATACTAAACAGTCCCCTTTCGGACATGGGGCCAGTCAGAGCCAACTAGAGGTAGCCCAACCATTAGCCAAAAAAAGCAACTGCCTCAGGAACAGCATTAACAGCTTCCTGGCTATAACTCCTTGGTGGCCCAGCTAGTCCTTCTCTTGAGGGACACTGTGCAGCTTCTCCTAAGGCTATGCCGGATGGAAGATCATCTCCCTTGGCCAACGCTAGAAAGCCAAGTGGGCATCCCACAGACTCTGATACATGGAGTATTTATTTATTTATTTATTTAATTTATATACCGCCCTACTCCTGAAGGACTCAGGGCGGTGAACAGCCAAACGGTAAAAATACATAGATACAAAATTTAAAAACAAAGTAAAATTGAATTAAACAAATTTGGCCCGAACGTATTAAAACCCCAATCATTTAAAAAACCAATTAAAATTTGCATAATTAAAAGAGGGAAAAGATTAGGCCAGGCCCGCCTGGTGGAATAAAAAGGTCTTAAGAGCGCGGCGGAAGGTGCGCAGATCCGGGATCTCCGTATCTCCGGAGGGAGCTCGTTCCAGATAGTAGGTGCCCCCACAGAGAAGGCTCTCCCCCTAGGGGCCGCCAGTCGACATTGTTTGGCCGACGGCACCCGGAGGAGCCCCCCTCTATGAGAGCGTACCAGCCAGTGGGAGGCTATTGGTGGTAGTAGGCGGTCCCGTAAATAACCAGATCTTAAGCCATGGAGCGCTCTAAAGGTGGTAACCAAAACCTTGAAGAAGCATTCCTTGCTTCCCCTAGCTCTGTTAAATTTGGAAAGTAGTCATCAGGTTTAGAACCTGCTTTCATGAGGTCACCTTTGTCAAACACATCTGTCAAGTGTGGCAGGACATAGAGAGAGCCAACATGTTTTCTCAATTTAAGACAACCCGGTTCCCAGCCCAGATCTCCAATCCCATTTATCCATGTTGCCTTTGCTGCATTATTTGCTGCCCTTGACCAGTGGTGGGATTCAAGTAATTTAACAACCGGTTCTCTGCCCTAATGATTTCTTCCAACAACCAATTCACCAAACTGCTCAGAAAGTTAACAACCGGTTCTCCCGAAGTGGTGCGAACCGGCTGAATCCCACCACTGCCCTTGATTTTCTTGAACATTGCTTGCCGGCATCCCAGCCTCTCTCTCCTTTCCAGGAGCAAACTTCTTCCTGCCTCTTTCTCCTGAATCCTCGCCACTGCTGGCAGCTCAGCATCTCCTGCAATGCTGTTCTGTACAGAGCTGCAAAATACACATTAGTCTCCAATTCCCCAATTCCCATGTCTCCAGGGTCTTGCCTCATCTCTTTGGCTCCATTCACTTTCTGGTTTTGGTGGAAAGATATCATGAGAAAAACAAGATTCCTGAAAGCTACCCTCAAACCAGCTCATTTTCTTCAGCTGGAGCCCCTAACAAAACAAAACCCGAGATTAAATCCTCTTGGAGGGCCTGGTTTTTCCCACTGAGTAAACTAATGTTTGGGGGGGGATGAAAGATTGCTTTACACTACTGTTCACACACAGTAATTTTCCCTCCGACGCCCAGATGTATAAGTTCTATTAGGTTACCAAACATGGAACGGGCAAAAGGAAAAGTCACTCACCTCTCCTCTCAACTTGTTCCCCTAGAAATCAGCTGTGCAATAGAATGAAAAATGAAGAGGGGAAGAAGTTCAGGGCCATGTGGAGGAAAAATCCCGTTGTTTGAGCAAGCCGTGAATCTGCTCCTCCCTCTCCCCTCCTCCTTTCCCTCCCCTACACTACAAGTGATTTCAAATAAATGATCACCAGAGGTCTGGGGGGTGGGTGGAGGTCTGGAAGGAAGCATGTGTGCGCTTGCTTGGATGTTTGGTTGCAAAGGGAGGGAGGGAGGGAGGAGGAAGGGGAGACACCCACAGCTGCTCCAGCCTCATAATATTTCTCCCCTTTATGAAGTTATGCAAGAGGGAGGGTGGATGGGGACGGGACCTGCCAACAGGCAGGTTGGCTGGCAGACAAAACACAAAGAATTAACTTCTTAGGGTATTGAAGGGGGAAGGAGACGGACGTTTTGCACATACTTGCAAGGAGCCTCTTTTTTTTTAATAGGGCTGGGGTTCAAGACCACAAATGCAGCCCTGTGATATAAATGTGTCTGCTTATGTGTGTGTGTGTGTGCCTGCCTGCCCCCCCCCCCCGCATCTGGGACATTGCGTTATGGATTTCATTTGTATTCCCTGCCTTGTTTCCTTCAAGAATTTCAGGCGTGGATATTAGCCCTACAATAGCCCTTTGAACGAAACACAGCCGAGGGCGATTGGCAGACTTTCCTCATTGACAGGGGAGCTGAAGAGAGTTCCTTGCATTGAACAGTCTAGCTGTCTTCTGTTGTTGTTTTTTTCTCCTGCCCGGCCAATGTTCAGAGAATGCTAGGCAAGAGGCACCAGGGGGTTTCTAATGCCCTTGTCACCTCCCGCCTGAACTACTGTAATGCTCCCTACATGCCCTCGTCACCTCCCGCCTGGACTACTGTCACTCATGCCCTTGTCACCTCCCGCCTGAACTACTGTAATGCTCTCTACATGCCCTCGTCACCTCCCGCCTGGACTACTGTCACTCATGCCCTTGTCACCTCCCGCCTGAACTACTGTAATGCTCTCTACATGCCCTCGTCACCTCCCGCCTGGACTACTGTCACTCATGCCCTTGTCACCTCCCGCCTGAACTACTGTAATGCTCTCTACATGCCCTCGTCACCTCCCGCCTGGACTACTGTCACTCATGCCCTTGTCACCTCCCGCCTGAACTACTGTAATGCTCCCTACATGCCCTCGTCACCTCCCGCCTGGACTACTGTCACTCATGCCCTTGTCACCTCCCGCCTGAACTACTGTAATGCTCTCTACATGCCCTCGTCACCTCCCGCCTGGACTACTGTCACTCATGCCCTTGTCACCTCCCGCCTGAACTACTGTAATGCTCCCTACATGCCCTCGTCACCTCCCGCCTGGACTACTGTCACTCATGCCCTTGTCACCTCCCGCCTGAACTACTGTAATGCTCTCTACATGCCCTCGTCACCTCCCGCCTGGACTACTGTAATGCTCTCTACATGCCCTCGTCACCTCCCGCCTGGACTACTGTAATGCTCTCTACATGCCCTCGTCACCTCCTGCCTGGACTACTGTAATGCTCTCTACATGCCCTCGTCACCTCCCACCTGGACTACTGTAATGCTCTCTACATGGGGCTCCCCTTGAGGAGCACCCAGAGGCTCCAACTGGTCCAGAATGCAGCCGCGCGGGTGGTTATGGGAGCGACATGGCGTTCCCATGTAACACCTCTCCTGCGCGAGCTGCACTGGCTCCCGGTGGTCTTCCAGGTGCACTTCAAGGTCTCAGTTACCACCTTTAGAGCGCTCCATGGCTTAGGAACTGGGTACCTACAAGACCGCCTTCTGCCACCAGTAGCCTCTCACCAGCCAGTACGCTCACACAGAGAGGGACTCCTCAGGGTGCCATCGGTCAAACAGTGTTGACTGGCGGCCCCCAGGGGGAGAGCCTTCTCTGTGGGGGCACCTGCCATTTGGGACGAGCTCCCCCCAGAGATACGGAGGATCCCAGATTTACGCACTTTCTGCCGTGCCCTCAAGACCTTTTTATTCCAGCAGGCTGGGCTGGCCTAACTCCTTTTAATTGTTTAATTTTAATTAGTTTTTTTAAAAAAAACAGGGGTGTTTTAATCAGTTTGGGCCAAATTTATTTAATGTATTTTAAATTGTTTTTTAAATTTTATACTATATGTGTTTTATCTTTGGCTGTTCACCGCCCTGAGTCCTTCGGGAGTAGGGCGGTATATAAATCCAAAATAAACTAAACTAAACTAAACTAAACTAATATTTAACAGAATAACAGAGTTGGAAGGGACCTTCTAATCCAGCCCTCTGCTCAAGCAGGAAACCTATACCATTTCAGACAAATCATTGTCCAATCTCTTCTTAAAAACCTCCAGTGATGAAGCACCCACAATTTCTGGAAGCAAGTTGTTCCACTGATTAATTGTTCTAACTGTCAGGAAATTTCTTCTTATTTCTAGCTCGGGCCTCTCCTTGTTTACTTTCCATCCATTGCTTCTTGTTCTGCCCTCAGGCGCTTTGGAAATAGGTTGATCCAGTGGTGAAATCCAATTTTTTTTTTACTACCGGTTCTGTGGGCGTGGCTTGGTGGGCATGGTGTGGCTTGGTGGGTGTGGCAGAGGAAGGATACTGCAAAATCTCCATTCCCACCTCACTCCAGGGGAAGGATACTGCAAAATCTCCATTCCCACCCCACTCTGGGACCAGCCAGAGGTGCTATTTGGCCAGTTCTCCAAACTACTCAAAATTTCCGCTACCGGTTCTCCAGAATCTTTCAGAACCTACTGGATTTCACCCCTGGGTTGATCCCCTCTTCTCTGGGGCAGCCCTTTAGCTTTGGAAGATGGCTATCATGTCACTCCTAGTCTTTCTTTTCATTAAACAATCCCTGCAACCATTGTTCATGTGTTTTATATAATGCAGAAAGGCTAAATCCCACAAGGTCACAGATAAGGAGCCTCTTTACACAATGCTTTATAATGTAGCCCACCTCAATCCTGTCTTCTCAAAACCAGTTCTCTCTACAATGGTTGCTCTTTTGCTCATGCACAGAAGATCACACAGCTAGCTGGTGTTGGTGGAAGAGACATGTCCGATCACCAAGTCCAAGAGGTGTGGAAGATACTAATGACATCGAGTTCTCATGAAATATACCAGGAAATATCTTACCTTCCATGAAGTACGCAAGGAGAAAAGTTGACACTTCATCCAATAAAGGTCCTTCACCCCTATGTCAAACATATCACTAAAGTGAATAATTTTCTAGCGGATACCTACGTATTGTGAACTGAAAATCAAGCAGGAAATCCTAAAAAAAATAATTCAAATTATGTTTAAGAATGTCTTTAACGCCATTTCTTCTTCCCTTTTTTTTTTTAAATTAACATAGGCGGTAGAGAACGTGACAATCCCAGATATCTAAATTAACGCTTGTTCCCATGCCAGCCTACTTTTGCATGGACAACATCTGTGATAAGATATGGCCGGAAAGGGAGAAACTTCTTAGTGTAGCTCTCCATCTACACAATTCTTTCTCTGAAGACCACTGAGGCTTTTAATTTTCCCAGTTTTTAAAATATAGTCTATTTTGTCCTGCAAGTTTTTGAACTGTGGAAGGATGTCTCATGGGATCCAGACAGGTGTGAGTGTGTGTTGAATGCTCCCCCACAAAGCCAGAGTGAAAAGGTTTTTGGATCACCTATCCACTCACTGGTAAAATCACACTATAATACATTGAGGTATGTTATCAATCTGTGTTTAACTCCTTTGTTACATGCCTGAAAAGTTTATCTGAGAGGTGGCATATAATTTTTTTAAAAATTAAGTTAAAAGTTATTTAAAGAAGTATCAAGACTTCTGAAGGTTCAATAGTTAGGACAAAGATGATTGTTCATTAGATGGGGCTTTTCTAACGTTGTTGCATTATTTAAAATGTTTAAAATAAAAGCTGGGGATGAATGACCTTCTGAAATTCTCCCTTGAATGTGTGGGCCTCAAGGACTGCAAAGATGCCTGTTGCAGATGAGGTTCCATTTCTGAAGAAAAATCAGGTTCATGATTTGAAAGTGCTCTTCAATCTTCAACAATTCAAGTAGCAAGAAGCATCTGTACCCAACGACATCTATTACATATCAACTTCATATGATGTGTATCAAGATTTTATATGTCTTGACTTTCTGCAAAGTGCTTTAAAGGAGGCTGCTTTTCAAAGCTGTCCAGGAAAAAAAAATGGGGTAAAGTCAGTGGTGGGATTCAAGTAATTTAAGAACCGGTTCTCTGCTAAATCTAATGATTTCTTCCAACAACCAGTTTGCCAAACTGCTCAGAAAGTTAACAACCAGTTCTCCCAAAGTGGTGCGAACTGGCTGAATCCTACCACTGGGTAAAGTTAAATTGTAGGGTTATTTCTGAAATCCTAAAGTTATTTAGATGATGAGGTAAGACCCTTTTGAAGATACCTCAATTGCTAAACCTAATTTTTATAGTTAGAATAACAGAGTTGGAAGGGATCTTGGAGGTCTTCTAGTCCAACCCCCTGCTTAGGCAGGAAACCCTGCACCATTTCAGAGAAACAGTTATCCAACATCTTCTTAAAAACTTCCAGTGTTGGAGCAGTCACAACTGCTGGAGGAAAGTTGTTCCACTGATTAATTGTTCTGTCAGGAATTTTCTCCTTAGTTCTAAGTTGCTTCTCTCCTTGATTAGTTTCCACCCATTGCTTCTTCTCCTGCCCTCAGGTGCTTTGGAGAATAGCTTGACTCCCTCTTCTTTGTGGCAGCCCCTGAGATATTGGAACACTGCTATCATGTCTCCTCTAGTCCTTCTTTTCATTGAATTAGACATACCCAGTTCCTGCAGCTGTTCTTCATATATTTATTTAGTTACTTAGAGCAAGCTGGCTTGGGTGTTCATACAAATGCAAAAGCAGAGTATGAATTCAAAAATCAAACAAACTAAAATAAATGGATCGTTTCATTAAATTTCTCCAGGGGAGGGGAAAATTCTTCAACAGAGTCTCAAGAGAAGGACCCTCCCTTAGGGGCTTATACAATCCCATCTACTGTATTCTTTTTTTCCCCCCAAGGATGCCTGGGAGATGACAGAAAACTGAAGAAATCATATCACCTTTGTTCTGAGTCAAGAGCATCAGAGCAAGATAGATAATGACAGCTGAGAAATTGCACAAGTTATTTAAAAGATCTTTGTATCAAAAGGTCAAACTCCCCAAAGGTTGTATTTCTTTATCATGGGTTATATTAAAGGATTGATAGAGCAATCTTAGTTGGGAAGTGGGCATAAATTGACCTAGCAAACAATCCATTCCATCCAAGCCCTGCCTACTAATGTTGGTCAGGGGTTATAGGAAGGGAGGGTTTTCTGAAAGGAAGCCAAGGAATTTTGTGCTATTTTGCCTTTTATCCTTATACCACTGTAACCAGCGAGGACTACATCAAATAGGTCAGCTACGGAATGCTATGGGGTTGAACCAGGGGTGAAATGCTCCCGGTTCGGACTGGATCACCCGATCTGGTAGCAATGGAGGCGGGTGGTTCGGAGAACCGGTAGCAAAAATCCCTCTTCCACCCCCCCCCCATGCCCAGCTGAGCCACACAATCATCAGAGGCCTTTTTTTAATTTTTAAAAACATTTTTTCTACAACCTGCTTTTAAAAGTAAAACAAAAAAGCCTCTGATGATTGCACGGCTCAGCTTGGATCGTCAAAGGCTTTTAAAAGAAAAAAAACCCTTTTTTTCTTTTAAATGCCTGTGACGATCCAAGCTGAGTTGCCTGATCGACAGAGACTTTTTTTTCTTTTAAATGCCTCTGACGATCAGGCAACTCAGCTTGGATCGTCAGAGGCTTTTAAAAGAAAAAAAGCCTCTGCCGATCAGGTAACTCAGCATTTTTTTACAACCTCTTCACTGAAAGTAAAAAAAAAAAAAAAATTGGCCATGCCCACTCAGTCACATTACCCCCACCACCACCAAGCCATGCCCTTAGAACCCATAGTAACAATTTTTTTTAATTTTATAAATTTTTATTTATTTAAAAATACAGACAAAACAAATAATAAAACATACAAAACATGTAAACATGTAAACAAGAATTCAAATATACATCTTATCCAATTTGTTGCAACTGTACTGTCTGTTCTTATTTGTGCTTTTGACTCCTCCTTGTTGGTCTTTCTCTTATATCTATCTTTATAATTCACTGTTAACCTGCATTAGTAGTGTATGTTCCTATTTTTATATTAGGTCACTCCACTTACTTCCTAATTTTTTTTCCTTTTTCTATCTTCCAACCATGTGTACCACTTTTCCCATACTAGATAGTAGTCATGTTCCTCTCTGTTTTGTAATTCCTTTGTGAGTCTGTCCATTTTTGCACATTCCACGATTTTACTAATTACTCTATCTTCTGTTGGTATGTCACTACTCTTCCAATTTTGTGCAAAAATTATTCGTGCTGCTGTTGTTATATGAATGATTAAATATTTTATTTCCTTTTCATATTGTGTATTTATTATGCCCAGTAGAAAGGTTTCTGGCCTCATTTCTATTCTTTGTTGTGCAATTTCTTCTATTTGTGTTCTGATCGTTTGCCAGTATTGTTTTGCCTTTGGGCAGGTCCACCACATGTGATAATAGGTTCCTTTGTGAAGTTTACATTTCCAGCATGTTGGAGGAGTATTGGGGAACATTCTTGCCAGTCTGGCTGGTGGGAGGTGCCACCTATAAAACATTTTGTACAGATTTTCTTTATAGGGTACAGACGGTAGTAACAAATTTTAGATTTCACCATTGGTTTTAACCAAGGCCACTTGGAGCTGTAAAAGCATTTTCAACTCTATAGATAATACCTGAATCAGTTTTCACCCTAGTGATAGAACCACATCAACTGTTATATACTCCAAACACACTTTCCAGTAGGTTCAGCTATACCCATGATGGCGAACCTATGGCACGGGTGCCAGAGGTGGCATGCAGAGCCCTCTCTGCTGGCATGTGCATCGTCGCCCCAGGTCAAATCTCTGTGGTGTTTCTTTTGTGAGCTTCTGTTTCCCTGCAAACAACAAAACAGAAACTCATGAAAGGAAAAGATCTTACCTCTCGCCCTGCTGCCGGTGTTGGGATGCCCCGCCTCCTGCAGGCCAGCTGGTCTTCAAGTCTCTGCTGCACATGTGCACATGCGTGCACATATCTCTGCATGTGTGTGCATGCCTGTGCATGCGTATGTTCGTATATGTCCATGCATGTGCACATTTGCGCTCGCATCTTTCAGTTTGGGCATGCGCATGCACGCAGTTTGGCACTCGGTGTCTAAAAGGTTCGCCATCACTGAGCTATACTTTTATTTCCAAGCAAGCACATATGAGACTATATCACAAACGTGGGATCCTTGGCGCTCTCTGAGTTTGCTTGTTTTCTTGCAGATATTTCATGACCAAACTAGGTAACATCATCAGTACTAGTAGGGAATGGGGTGGGTCTCATTTTATTGACTAGTGGCTTCTCTTCTATCTATACCACAAATGCTATATAAAACTAGATTTTGACAAGCATTATGGTGCAAGCCATGATATTCCCTATTGAAGCCTAAGGTGGAGTTTGAAGAAGCAAGATAGGAAGATTATTGAGTGAGAGTGCCATGGAGAACCAAGAAAATAAATAAGTGGTTTAATCAAATAAATCAAACCAAAAGTTCTCACTTGACACACAAATGACCACACTCAAATTATACTACAAATTATCCTAGCCCTGGATTATGCAAAGACCCAGCTCTCTGGAGAAGGCTGTAATATTGGGAAAGGTGGAAGGAAAGACAAATGTCAGGGTTCCAAGAAACACCCCCAACCAAAGAAGTCTCCAAGGCAGTTCCTCAAAGTTCCATTTTATTAGAGATGTCATATTGGCACATCTGGGAAAACCCGAATCTGAAAGCTCCCAGGTTTTCCCCACCCAAAGGAGAGTCGAAAGTCCATTCCCCTGCACCCACGTGTCCAATCAATTCACCGTCCCGACTGGGAGGAGATGCTTCCCAGTCACACCACTCCAGGTGCAGGCTGAACGTCCTTGACTCTCAGAGAAAAGAATGTTGTTATGGCTAAATACCTCTACCAATGCCATGCAAACCTCCCTCCTCAGTTTCCCACAGCACTAAGTGTGGCAGCCCTAAAGATCTAAAAGAAAAGATGGCCTCCAGGGCTGACAACAAGAAGAGAACAACCAGCAGAAGTAGGGGTGAAATGCTCCCAGTTCGGACCAGATCGCCGATCCGGTAGCGATGGAGGCGGGTGGTTCGGAGAACCGGTAGCAAAAATCCCTGCCCCCCCCCTCCCATGCCCAGCTGAGCCACACAATCATCAGAGGCTTTTTTTTTTCTTTTAAAAACATCTTTTCTACAACCTCTTCGGCCGAAAAAATGCTTTTAAAAGTAAAAAAAAAAAGCCTCTGGTGATCGTGCGGCTCAGCTGGGATCATCAAAGCTTTTAAAAGAAAAAAATGCCTCTGATGGTCCAAGCTGAGTTGCCTGATCGTTAGAGGCATTTAAAAGAAAAAAAGTCTCTGCCGATCAGGCAACTCAGCTTGGATCGTCAGAGGCATTTTTTTTCTTTTAAATGCCTCTGATGATCCAAGTTGAGTTGCCTGATTGTCAGAGGCATTTAAAAGAAAAAAAACCTTTTTCTTTTAAATGCCTCTGACGATCCAAGCTGAGAGGCATTTAAAAGAAAAAAAGTCTCTGCCAATCAGGCAACTCAGGTGGGATTGTAGAGCCTTTTGAAAGTATTTTTTACAGCCTCTTCGCTGAAGAGGTTGTAGAAAAAATGGTTTTAAAAGTAAAAAAAAAAAAATAATTGGCCATGCCCACCCAGTCACATTACCCTCCCAAGCCACACCCACAGAACTGGTAGTAACAAATTTTAGATTTCACCCCTGAGCAGAAGGTTATAGTGGTTTCAATTACAGTGGTGATGGTGGGGGCGGGGAGGGAGTATTGGAATTGCTGAAGAACTAGGTTAGGGACAGATCATCAGAGAAAATCTATCGCTGTGGTCATAAGAGTCAACAAAGGCTTGAGGGCATACGGTCAATCAATCAATCAATCAAGGTAATCGTGTTAATCTCATGCTCTCCCGTTAGGCTGGGATTATAACTCTGAGCATTTGGAACTGGGACTTCTTAGAATTGCTATCTTATATCCCTGCATGGTGCACAGTGTGAGAAAACTGCTTTAAATTCTTTTAAAATACAAGAATACAACTACTAAAGACGTAATTATAGAATTTTCCTGAGAAGAAAAATGTATCAACTCAAATCAATATTACGGGCAATTAAGCATCGGTTCATATTAATTTGTTGCATCTTCTCAACTGTTTCAATTTGTCAATTTATGATGAAGTTGTTATGTGGTTGCATATTTATGAAACATCATTCTGCAGTATCTACTATTGTTTAATATCTATCTATGGCCTGAGGTTTAATCAATCAATGCATTATTTTCATGCATTTATAGTTAGATTATAACTAGAGTTATAATCTATAAGAAGAAAACCTTTAAATGAATCTGGCATTGGGGCAAACCTTCAATATGTATTGACTAATTCAAGCAGTTTATTTAAATGATTTCTGAGACAGTACAAATATATGCATTATATCAAATTATGTACACATCTTAGATAATTTTTATTCTAAATTGCACAAATTTAACATGTGTTTAATCAATATGTTAACAGATTATTGGACAAATATTCTTAATTAAAAAACAGACCTCAGAAAGCAATAAATATAATTGATTTGCTGGCCAAGACTGTTTTTAATAATATACCATAGACAATGAAAAGATGTTCTCGTTTATAATGAAAAAAAGCACATACTCAGTCAAACCTTCTAAATCCCATTAATCTCAATGGAAAAATAAATATCTCATAAGGTAAAGGTAAAGGTAAAGGTTCTAAATTATATGTGCTAGTCATTCCCGACTCTAGGGGGCAGTGCTCATCTCCGTTTCAAAGCCGAAGAGCCAGCGCTGTCCGAAGATGTGTCCATGGTCATGTGGTCGGCATGACTAAACACCAAAGGCGCACGGAACGCTGTTACCTTCCCACCAAAGGTGGTCCCTATTTTGCTACTTGCATTTTTTATGTCCTTTCAAACTGCTAGGTTGGCAGAAGCTGGGACAAGTAATGGGAGCTCACCCCGTTACGTGGCACTAGGGATTCGAACCGCTGAACTGCCGACCTTTCAATTGACAAGCTCAGCATCTTAGCCACTGAGCCACCACATCCCTCTAAATATCTCATCGTGACCCTTTATTTATTTAATTAATCTTAATTTAAAAGCTCACTTTTGCTCTTATAGTTACAAGTCTACTAAGATAGATTGTAATAAAGACATTAAAAATGGACCTCTATATATACATTATAAGGTTTCTTCAAGGAAATCAGGACACTGTACATATATTTGCAATGCGTATATTTGAAATTGTCTCAGTGACCCCAAGATAACAGTCTAGCCGCCATGCCGTAACAAAATTAGGATGATAATTTAAATGTCCCAGCCCATCACTTAAAGGCAACGATCCAAAGTTGTTTAAGCTCGGTAAACAGATTTTCTTTTTTAAACAATCTAAAATTCTAAAAAAAATCCGGCAATCTAAAGGTACTCTCATACCTTTCTTATTCAATCAGCATGCACAATAATCCTATTATTTATTGTGTACAGTTTACACCCAACCCATATGGTTTGCCAAGCAATTTCTTGCAGTGTCTTAGCTCCCAGCATTGGGAAACTTTTGCAATGTCACTAGAAAGGTAAAGTTTTTTAAAAAAAAAATAAAAACAAGGATAAAGGAGATTATCCATGTGACCAGAAAGACAAAAAGAGAGTAACAAAAACCAGCTGCTGTATTACGAATACCGCCATTTTCATTTCCATTGGCTAAGACCAGAAAAGCCATATAACATGTTCTCGGTGCTCAGAGAAATTCCTAGAACAGTGTCTACAGTATTATATTCTGCGAGAAACCGCTTTGAAATCTGCCATTCAAGATAGGTAAGCACCTTGGGGTTCGTAAGCACCGAGATGCTGGAGGGCAATTCCAGTGGCATCTGTCAGTTTCTTACCTGCTCTGACTCTAATTAAAAATAAACATTTGAATGTAATAAAAAATTAAAAAAGTTAAACGGGAAGCAAGCCTGCCCCAAAGCAAAGCACCAATCTCTAGCACTCTGTGGTTTTATAATAATGTCTCTTGGTCCAATGTAAAATAACACAGACCTTCTAAGAAAATAACATTGGCGAATAGATGTAACCCAGTGCTTTCCGTAGAAATGGGCCCTACTCTCTACCCATAATGAGAGGGTGGAATGACAGACAATACCATAGAATGGGGGTGTCAAACTCAAGGCCCAGGGGCTGGATCCGGCCCATGGGGTGCTTAGATCTGGCCCACAGGGCCACCCTGAAAACAGCAAAGGACCAATCCACGGGCCCTCTGCCAGCAAAAATGGAGCTCGGGAGGGCTGCCCTCCTGAGCTCAGTTTTCACTGGCAGAGGGTTGTAGGGGGCTGGCACAGCCAAAAACCGAGCTCGGGAGCCCGTTTTCGCTGGAAGAGTCCTCAGGCCATCATAGGGCCCCCCAACACAAGTCACATCGGGCTGGCCACACCCACCCTGGCCACGCCCACCCCGGCCCCTCAAGGTCAAACACAACCGTGATGTGGCCCTCAATGAAATCGAGTTCGACACCCCTGTCATAGTAGGATGAGGAGAAGGAGGGGAATAGCCTCTCACCGAATTTACCTTCTCAAATATAGATATATTTGGTGACTGTATATTACACAAGGGCATAATAAAATGTACCAACAACCAAAAGCCATCAGAGACTGAACCAGTGAACTATAGTCCTTTCCTCAGAAATATATCCTAGAGATGTTTTTTCCCCATCCTGTTTTTAAATATTAAACTTTTATTGAAGCGTTTTGAAGCCCTGTGTGTCAATACTATTGCACGAATTGCTCACTAGAAAGGTTATTCACTTTTTAAATTGGTTTTTTTTGCGTAATCAGCTTTGAAGAAGCACGTGATACCAGCCGTGTGAAGAAAAGTGATGTGCTATATCATTTGTAGATAGCAATCCAAGGTGTCCATAATCTGACTTTCAGCCAGGGGTGAAATCCAGCAGATTCTGACAGGTTCTGGAAAACCAGTAGCGGAAATTTTGAGTAGTTTGAAGAACCGGCAAATACCACCTCTGGTTGGCCCCAGAGTGAGGAGGGAATGGAGATCTTGCAATATCCTTCCCCTGGAGTGGGAAGGGAATGGGGATTTTGCAGTATCCTTCCCCCAGGAGTCCCAATATCCTTCCCCCAGGAGTGAGGAGGGAATGGGGATTTTGCAGTATCCTTCCCCTGGAGTGGGGTGGGAATGGAGATTTTGCAGTATCCTTCCCCTGCCATGCCCACCAAGCCACACCATGCCCACAGAACCAGTAGTAAAAAATTTTGGATTTCATCACTGCTTCCAGCCCATTTTTTCTGGCTTGTCAATGGAAGTTAGCCCTTCAAAATCAAACCCTAATGAAAATATAATGAGGACAAAGATGGCTGTTCCATGGAAAGTTAGAAATCCATTTCGGGACATCCCCTTAACCAGCCACAGCAAGGTTTTGCTGCAAATGTCTCTGGATCTTTTAACTCCTGCCCAGAGACAGTAGGCAGTCTGGAATCCAAACGGTTATTTTATTTATCATGAAGATTCAACACTTTATTTTCTCCCTCCAGTAAGCCTACTACAAAGCACAGGAGATGAATTCCTGAGTCCTATCTAAATGTCCCTATCTGAACAGATTGACATGTATGGTGTCTCATCAGTCCTTAAGCGGAGAGGAGATAACTCTCCATAATGAATTAATGGTCTGGCCGGTAATTTGATTTTCTTTTAACTGTTCTTCTGTGTCTTCCAACTATCGCTAATCCTTAAATTATATAACTTTAGTCCAGTAATAATTGCTCTATTATAGCTAATAAAACAGACTGACAGTGTGGCAAAATAGAATTTCAGAGCTCCGTAAGACATCCCCATCAGTGGTGGGTTTCAAATTTTTTTACTACCAGTTCTGTACCAGTTCTTGATAGGCGTGGCATGGCTTGGTGGGCGTGGCAGAGGGAGGATACTGTAAAATCTCCATTCCCTCCCCAATCCAGGGGAAGGTTACTGCAAAATCCCCATTTCCTCCTGATCAGTTGGGACTTGGGAGGCAGAGAATAGATGGGGGCAGGGCTAGTCAGAATTTTTACTACCGGTTCTCCAAACTACTCAAAATTTCTGCTACTGGTTCTCCAGAACTGGTGAGAACCTGCTGAAACCCACCTCTGATCCCCATCTTCAGGAATTTTCTTTCCTTGCCAAAAAGTAACAGGATTAATCCCGGTTCGGACCGGATTGCCCAATCCAGTAGCGATGGAGGCGGGTGGTTCGGAGAAGCGGTAGCAAAAATCCCTGCCCCCTCCCATGCCCAGCTGAGCCGCAAAATCATCAGAGGCTTTTTTTTTTACTTTTAAAAGCATTTTTTCTACAACCTCTTTGGGCAAAAAATGCTTTTAAAAGTTAAAAAAAGGCTCTGATGATTGCGTGGCTCAGCTGGGATCATCAAAGGCTTTTAAAAGAAAAAAACCCTTTTTTTCTTTTAAATGCTTCTGACGATCCCAGCTGAGTTGCCCGATCGGCAGAGGCAGAGGTTTTAAAAGGAAAAAAAAATGGCCACACCCACCCAGTCACATTACCCCACCACCACCAAGCCACGCCCACAGAACTAGTAGTAACAAATTTTAGATTTCACCACTGGATTAAGTCCTATGTCCTCTTTTAAACAAAATACACAATTTCTGCCCAACAGTCAGCTAATAATATGAGTGGTGCGGTGGCCTAGAGGAGGAACTCTCACCTCACAATCAGGAGGCTATAAGTTCGATCCTAGGTAGAGGCAGACATTTCTCTCTGGGCACGATGAGAATATATCTACTGAATATAATTCCACATTGGCAACAGGAAGGGCATCCGGCCAGTAAACATTCGGCTCCATTCAATTGCCCAAACTCCATCCTGCAAGAGATTATGGGGTCATTAAAAGGAGATGATGATGATGATGATGATGATGATGATATCAGCTAATAATAGGCAATCCCATTGAATATTTCAGAGACCTGCAGCAGCATTAGCTGTTCTCTTTCTCTTTCCTGCCCACCTATTTTTTGTTGAAAAATTCTCTCCTGTTGAAATTGCTCACCTGGATAAATCTATATGAATTCCAGGACTGATATAAATCACACTCCAGTTTGGATCCATACTGGGGAGATGGTGCTTGTAAGCAAGGTGATGCACAGCTCCTTACTTGCATGATTTCCAGCAAATTTCACCATATCTTTTCTTCTCTGGAGGAAACTTTCTGGTTTTAGAAAGAAGCAAATTCAGAGAGATGAAGAAGATGCTTCTAATGTCATATTTCTCCTCTGGACTCACGAAACCCGCACATGCAGTTGGGCAGTCACAAAATTGAGTTTAAATAGTAATAATAAACTTAATCAGCAATCACCATCAGACTCACAACTCACTGCCTCAGTTTAACTATAGCAGTGAGGGTTGCTTGGCACTGCTGCAGCACAGACTAAGTGGGAACTCCTACCGGGGTGCTGCTGTTAGTATGTGTGTGGATTTCATGAGCTGTGTGCATGCATCTCTTAGAGCAGGCGTATCAAACTCGATTTCATTGAGGGCCGCATCACGGTTGTGTTTGACCTCCTGGGGCCGGGGTGGGCACAGCCAGGGTGGGTGTCGGGGGCACCTGTGGTGGCCTGCGGTGCTTCTGCCAGCGAAAACAGGCTCCCGAGCTCCGTTTTCCCCGGCAGAGGGTTGTAGCAGGCTGTGGCAACCGAAAACAGAGGTCGGGAGCAGTAGTGGGCTGCAAATCCCGTCGCTACCAGTTCGCTCGGGGGCACTTGTGTGCTTGCGCATGTGTGCAATACTTCTGCGCATGCGCAGAAGTGTCTGGGTGGGTGGGTGGAGCCTCCTGCCTCCGCCGCTACCAGTTCGCCCGATCTGTGGCGAACCAGTAGCAACCCACCACTGCTCGGGAGCCTGTTTTCACTGGCAGAAACACCGTGGGCCGGTCCTTCACTGTTTCCAGGGTGGCCCTGAGGGCCAGATCTAAGTACCCCACAGGCCAGATCTGGCCCCCGGGCCTTGAGTTTAACACCTCTGTCTTAGAGGTCACCATAGCCTCAGAACAGAAATATGGCATTGGTCCCTGCTTAATCCTGACTATGGTAGTACCAGGCAGTCTTGTTGCTGCAGTTCATACAAGCTGCAAGCTTCTGCCTTTTTCTTCAGACAGCAGGCAAGCAGGTTTACTCTGGACCACACAGCCTCCGGCCCATAAAGAGTATCTCTGTCTAAAACAGGTTTAATTCAGTTCCCTCCTCCTCCCACAAAAGTTTTAATTAATATCTGTCAAGTTTCAGACTGTACAAGGTCCATGATGGCTGTTAGCTTCATTAAAAGTTCAAATTTAAATTAATAATAACTATACTTCACAATATATCCAGAGAAGAAGAAAAGAAAGGTGGGATGAAAGAAAGGGGACGCGTTTTGTGTATTTTATTTCAAATTTTTCCTTCATTACAATATCAAATTCCAAATAAAGAAAAGACATGCTAGAAAAATTTAATGCTTACAATATATTGGTTGCAACTATCAGTTATCAATGAATTTATATTATAATGAGCTTATATTACAGATAGTTCTCATTTAGCAGCCACAGATGGAACAACTTGGTCATTAAGTGATGTGCTCCCTAAGTCAAAAATCTTATAACTGCAACTATGCTTACTTTAGTTGTCCTTTTCCCCACTCCCCAATCTTTTAGAATGCCCTTTTTGGTGCCTGGATAATAGCAAAAAAGGAGTTGGTGTTTGTATTTACATTCCTTGAAGAGGAAAGGATTACAAGAGAGTAAGCTGGTACGCAATAGGTTATGCACATCTAAGAGAATGTGCTGTTTGCCTTGAGTGGCTCTCAGTGGCTCAGACAGAGTTCTCCAACCCCTGGGCCTCGGCCCACTACTAGGCCTATTTGCAACTGGGCCGTGTAATTGGTGGACTGGCACACACATGTGTGTGCAGCTCAACTTGTGTGAGGTGTGGGCTGGTGCATGGGCACAACTTGCGCAAGTCGAGCTGTGTGCGCATGCATGTGCGTGCCAGCATGGCACTTGCACAAATTGAACTATGTGCATGCTGGCCCCCCACTCGTGTGGCCCAGTTTTTCTCTCCCCTTCCCCCTGCCAGGCTGCCGTGCCACAAAGGTTGGGGACTGCTGACTTAGGAGGCAAAGAAAAAAAAAGGTTGTTTAAGTGATTAAAGTCTTGTCAGTTACAGGCAGCATCTGCCAGCAGCTGATTAAGGTCACAGATCTGAGTTTATTAACTTGAGGTTAGCACTTTTTGGAGAAGCAGTTGCACTTTAGAAAAAAAGCTCAGAAAGAGATTACTCGTTTAGGCAATTTCTTTGCTCTGTGAAAGTAAAGAGAGAAAATTGGACAGGCACAGAACAATGTGTACTAACTGTCTGTAAAGGTAAAATGGTAACAGAGAGAGAGAGAGATTGTAATTTTGTAAATTTGTAATGTAATGAGAAAATTGTATACATCCGTATTAAATACTTCTCAAAATATCAATTTAAACTTGTCCTTGCCTCTGTAATAGCAATCGCACTTAGACTTATATACCACTTCACACTGCTTTATAGCCCTCTCTAAGTGTTTACACAGTCAGCATATTGCCCCCAACAATCTGGTTCCTCATTATGTAATGATCATTATGTCCATAAAGCTATAAACCAGCCTTTTCCGATGTGGTGCCCTGAATATGTGCACCTTTCAGAAGTCCGAAATGATAAGGCTAACTATGAATTCCTTCAGTCATGTTTCACATTTTGGCAGGAAGTCCATTTGAAAAAAGTTTCCACAATGAGCATGGCAAATGTAACAGACAAGCCCAGGTTCTATTCTTACTGCATAGCTGCAAATGATTCCAGATCTTGCCAATCATAATGGCAGTTCCCTTCTCTGTCTCTCCAGCAGCCCACTTTGAATGGGGTTTGAATATTTTTTATTTGTATTTATTTTATTAGTCATATTTCTATGCCACCTACTCTCCGAGGACTCTGGGCGGCTTACACCAAAGACAGTATATTAAATAGCATATTGCCCCCTAACAATCTGGGTCCTCATTTTACCCACCTCGGAAGGACGGAAGGCTGAGTCAACCTTGAGCCGGTGAGATTTGATCCGCTGATCTGAACTAGCTGAACTAGCAGTCAGCTGAAGTAGCTGCAGTACTGCACTCTAACCACTGCGCCACCTCGGCTCTATCAGTAATATCAGTATTAACCACACAAAGAAGACATCTAATCCCATCTGTGGATTTGCCACTCTTTGCTGCCTTAACTACCCTTGGTGTTCTACACATTGATGTTTTGATGATCTTCCCACTGATTCAAAAGTGAATGACTGAAATCTACAAAGGTGGGACAGTTATAATAATAAGGTCTAGATGTAAAATGTTAAGTTTTAGCTTCCAATTTTCCTAAGGATTTAATGCTTCTCCAATAATCCTAAACTGTTCAGGCTCACAAAAATCTAAACTTTATGTATTTTCTATTTTGCCTATGTCCTCCCCGAAGTATCTGTTACCAGGTAGTGTGATGTAGGCTGTGCCATGACATCATCACACAAATGATTACAATTACATAATCATGACAAGTATAATGACACTGGCCCCCTTGCTATGGCCCCTCTATTAAAAAGGGGGCATAACAATGCCAGTTCTTGTTCTGCCTTGCTACATTGTAAGGTTGTGATATTACTGGAGAGAAATTCTAACACAATCTTCAAAGTACCGTATTTTTTGGAGTATAAGATGCACCTTAGTTTTTGGGGAGGAAAATAAGAAAAAAGCTGATTGGCGGGTGGATCGGCCTCCCAGAATACCCCCAATCAGCTGTTCCCAGAGGTGAATTTTAGCAACAGGTTCCTTGGTTGTGAGCTCTGTGTCTTGCTTTTTTTTTGCTTTTTTTCCTGCCTCTGAAAGCCTCCGAAACAGAGCTTCAGAAAAAAAGCTTCTGAAGCTCTGTTTGGGGGCTTCTTTTTTGAAGCTCTGTTTGGAGGCTTTTTTTTCTGAAGCTTCGTTTCTGATGCTTTTTTCAGCTTCTGAAACCTCTGTTTGAGAAGCTGGGCAGGGCTACGTTCAGAGTATACGATGCACTCAGATTTTCACCCTCTTTTTGGGGGGAAAAAGATGCGTCTTATACTCCGAAAAATACGATATATCCTTTTACAATAAAAATGTTAAACCAGGGTATGAGAAATAAGCACAGCATATTCAACAGACATAGCTCTAATGTGAAATACAAATGCAAATTGATTGTGTTGGTGATATTCTAAGGAAAGCTGTTCACCAGAAAATAAAGAAAAATTAGCTACAGTTTGTCAGAGTTTGTTGCAGCACACACAAGCAGACTATTAAGCAGGATTCAAAAACATCTTTATATACATAACAACACATAAGGCATACAATACCCTTGTAGGTTTTTCTACATTGTAGAGAAGAGAATTGGTAAGTACAAACACAGCACAAAATGGAAGCACAAAATGGAGGAGGCAAAATGCAGGAGGGAGAAGCTGGTGCCCTCAAGCTTATATACAGAACAGTTAAGCCACACCCAGACTCCAAACTGTGTCTTATGGTCCCATAAAACAAATACTATGTTTCAGTTACCAAACAGCCCTCATTGGCTGACCTGTTGCTATGCCCTATTCCAGTTCATGAATATACTCTGACACAGTTTCTCATCCAGTCAACATTATATAATTTCTGTTTCTATCCTTAATATTGCATGTGCAGATTTTTTAAAAAGAAAGTTACCGAATAGTAGTATCAAGGAAGTTCATGCATGTTTCAGCAATGTCCAAACTTCAGAAGTTCCTTTGGGAACTGAGGACCCATCATGCATGAAAGCTGAGTTATATACTCTTATATACTGTTATATATTGTACAGTATTTAATAACAGCAAATGCAAACATATACCTCAGTACTCATCGTTAATTGGTTCCAGTAGGCACGATGAGTACCAAAAACAATGAGTACCAAACAATTTTTTCCCATAAGGAATCATGTAGTGAGCCACAAGGCAGCCAACACCGACAAGTTCTAGCTTGTGTGTTGAGTACCAAACAAACAATGAGTACCGGGACAAAATTTTCACATCAAAATGCTGTTAAGTACCAAATTCAATGAGTTTCAAGGCACTTGAGTAACAAGGTACTACTGTACTAATCTTAAAAAGATCAAAGTGGAGAAAATGGAATTTATGGCAAAGAGTAAGGTGTATGGTGTTGTATTTCATTTTTCATTTTCATTTTATTAAATTTGTATACCGCCCTACTCCCAAAGGACTCAGGGCGGTGAACAGGCACGAAATAAAACACATAAATACAAAAGTTAAGACATGATTAAAACCCAATTAAATAATTTTTGCCTGAGACAATTTAAAACTCCCAATAATTTAAAACGAATTAAAATTTGAGTTTAAAAATTTAAAAGAAGGGGGAAAAATTAGGCCAGGCCGGCCTGCTGGAATAGGAGTGTCTTCAAAGCACGGCGGAAAGTGCGCAGATCCGGGATCCTCCGTATCTCTGGGGGGAGCTCGTTCCAGATAGTAGGTGCCCCCACAGAGAAGGCCCTCCCCCTAGGAGCCACCAGTCGACATTGTTTGGTGACGGCACCTGGAGGAGCCCCTCTCTATGGGAGCGTACCGGCCGGTGGGAGGCTTTTTGTGGTAGTAGGCAGTCCCGTAAGTAGCCATGTCCTATCATGTGCATTTTTGTTTTATGAATCAAGCAGAAACGTGAAGATGATGATCAGTTTATACTTTGATGTCACCCAGATTGTAGGGCCAATGCTAAAGGATTGTGGGGGTTGTATTCTGAAAGCATCAGATCGCTAAATCTCTTCACCATACATCTTGACTTGCATACCACACAGTGGTGAAATCCAAATTTTTTTACTACCAGTTCTGTGGGCATGACTTGGTGGGCGTGGCTTGGTGGGCATAGCAAGGGAAGGATACTGCAAAATCCCCATTCCTACCCCACTCCAGGGGAAGGATACTGCAAAATCTCCATTCCCACCCCACTCCTAGGGGAAGGATACTGCAAAATCCTCATTTCCAACCCACTCTGGGGCCAGCCAGAGGTGTTATTTGCCAGTTCTCTGAACTACTCAAAATTTCCGCTACCAGTTCTCCAGAACCTGCTGGATTTCACCCCTGATACCACAGCATCTAAGGATATACCTTACTCTCAGTCATCCTGGTTTGCCAATCAATATTTACAGTATGTGAAGAAAAGGCAATTTAGAATCTTCAAATGTTCTGGAATGCAGTTCTCATCATTTCTTGCCATACTGTCTGAGGCTGATGGAAACTGAATTCTAAAACATTAGATGAACATCAGCTTTAGGATTCACATTGTGTGTGGAGCAAAATGGTAATACTTCATCCATACAACCACGGCGAAAACATGTCATGTGCAAACCAAGTTACAAAGAAATCCACCCATCCTAGATGGAAACTTCTATCCAATCAAATAATTCAAATACATTTATGCATATTCAACTTTAAGTTTGCATCACATTTTGGACATCTAATATCAACCAAAGGCTTTGGGGAAAAGATTGAACTCTTCCTAATTACCGAACTTGAGAGTCTAGTTATGGAACTTAAAAGTCCAAGCACAGATCTAGAAGCTCAAAGGAACTAACATCATAGGCAGCTAATTTGACAAGTACTAGCCTCATGATGGAGAACCTATGGCATTCGTGCCAGAGGTGGCACACAGAGCCCTCTCTGTGGGCACGTGCGCTGTCGCCAGCTGGTCTTCTGGTTTTCCGTGCACATGTGCGCGCCGGCCAGCTGGTCTTCGCGGGCACCAGAGCGCTGAAAAATGGCCTGAAAACTGCCTGGAAAACTGCCAAAAAAACAGGCCATTTTCAGACTGTTTTCCGGCTGTTTTGGGGGGCATTTTCAGGCCGTCGTTTGGGCCATTTTCAGGCTGTTTTTGGGGACTTTTTTGGCCCAAAAAAGGCCTGAAAATGGCCAAAAAAATGGCCAGAAATGGCCTGAAAATGGCCTGAAAAACGGCCAAAAAATAGGCATGCATGCACTAGCCAGCTAGTCTTCGGGTTTATGGTGCTCTGGCATGCGCACATGCATACACATGCATGCACATTCCGGTTTGGGCACTCGGTGCCGAAAAGCCTATAACCTTGACTAGGATTAACATATTGGTGTTGAAAAGCTCTGCACAACCAGTAGATGGCATCAAGGAGATGCAGAAAATAATGAGTCTTTATTGCCCTCTAATGGTTGTCTGTAGGTTTGTATGGTTGCCATTGCTTTGATGTAGTGGTTCTCAAATTGGCAGCTATAAAATATGTGGATTTGAACTCCCAGCATTGCCTAACCAGCATGGGAAAACAAGAAACAACTTCCACCTGTACAAAAACGAGATAGAAAATACAAAAGCTATTTACATGGAGCAAGGCAAGATTTTGGGGAATATGAATATGAATCCCTATCCAAACGAGGCAGGAAGGGCCAGAACTGTACGAATACCATACCAAGGATCCTGGGCAGGAATTATAAAAAGGATGTGAAAAAGAGATGTGGGAATATAACTAAGGGATTTTGGACATTGGGAAAATATTGCAGAAGGGCATAAAAATATGCAATCAACTTATTCATTTCTAGACAGGACGAATATAACTAATTTTTCTTTATAAAGCAATGATATCCTAAAAGAAGGGTTTTAATAGTTTCCTATGTTTCATAAACCAAACATAGAGAACTGCTTCACAAACTACTTCAAAGTCAATAATTTCATAAGGCAAAAATATGTACCGTATTTTTCGGAGTATAAGACACACCGGAGTATAAGACGCAGCTTAGTTTTTTTTGGAGAAAAATAGGGGGGGCGAGGAAATCTGCCTACCAGGTATTCATCTGGATAGCATCCTTAGTCTGGTCAGCTTTAGCACATTAGTTTGCTGTTTTTGAGTGCACGCGCGCATGCTTTTTAGCCCCTGCTTGGGGATAAAAAAAAAACAGCTTCTAAAGCACAACTGATCTTTGGCGAGAGAAGCAATGAGAAAAGCAGGCAAAGCATGGAGATCGCTTCACTCACTAGCGCCTCGTTAGGGCTGAAAAAAAGCTTCACAGCTGAGAGTCGGAGGGAGCAGGCAGAGCACGGAAGATCACTTCACTGAAAAAAAGCTTCTAAAGCACAGCTGAGAGTCGGAGGGAAAAGCACGAGATTGCTTCATTTTCTAGCGCCTCGTTAGGGCTGAAAAAAAGCTTTGAAAAAGCTACATTCAGAGTATAAGACGCACCCAAATTTTCAGCATCTTTTAGGAGGGGAAAAAAGAGCCTAATGCTGGGAAAAACTGAGGGCAAAAGAAGAAGGGGATGAGAGAGAACAAGGTGGCTGGATGGAATCACTGAATTAGAATTAGAATTAGAATTTTTTATTGGCCAAGTGTGATTGGACACACAAGGAATTTGTCTTGGTGCATTGCTCTCAATGTACATAAAAGAAAAGATACGTTCATCAAGAATCATAAGGTACAACACTTAATGATAGTCATAGGGTAAATAATAAGCAATCCAGAAACAATATCAGTATAAATCGTAAGGATACAAGCAACAAAATTATAGTCATAATGTCATAAGTGGAAGGAGATGGGTGGTGGGAAGGCAAAGCAGTAAGCATGAGCTTAAATGGACTCCAGAGGATGGTAGAGGACAGGAAGGCCTGGAGGAACATTGTCCATGGGGTCGTGATGGGTCGGACACAACTTCACAACTAACAACAACAATATTCTGAAAAATACGGTATATGGCCATTTACACAGAACATAAATACCAAACATAGCTTACTCTGATACAACAAAAGCCACATATAGCACATTACTTGGTATCAATAATTTATATATTGATTAAAATTTAATTGAGAGGCAGCTTGTATGAGAGGTGAGAGTTCATGCCATCTAAACAATGAAAAAAAAATCTACTTAAAGGGATAAAAGCAGTACCGGTTGAAGGATTATGGCTTAATATGTAGAGTGTGCCTTGTTGAAGAAGACTGCAATGTATGTATAAACCTCAACGAAGATTTAAGTGGCCCACTGAGACAAGTGTTTTGCAGCTCTAGACCATTACAAATGTGATTTTTACATCCTTCATTTACAAGAGACTGACTACAATGGCTATTTTGCACACCATTATCTGAATAACAAAGGGATCCCAAGGGCTATATCCTGTACCAAATCCTGTTTTAATTTGAAATCATCCTATTATTCTAGCAAAAAAAAAAAACCCAAGATTTCCTGCAGTCAACTAGAGATCCTTTCTATTGCTCCCAGACACAGCCAAGCTGTCCTTTACTCGGTGCACAAATTCAATGTTTCATTAGCTATCATTAAAAAAATGGCCAATAAAACACTGTGTGTCCTTTCAGAGGTTGAATAATGGATCCCAGCAGCAAAATTACTGGCTAAGAATACCAAGTATTACACTTCAATGGTACCTCAGAATGTGACTCTACCTTTTGTGACCTGTGATAAAGATCACATATAAATAATGCATCTCTTCCTCATGTACCCATCTAGCATTTGATATAATAAGGTACCTCTCACCAATCCACCAATCCTTCTTTGAAGCTTTGCAAACACAGCATATTTACGGCCTTCTCAGAAACGACGAGATTTCTGTGGTACTTTGGCTTGGTTTTCTCCTGACTGTCCTTAGGCCATAATTCAGGTTTGCAAAGCCTAACTCCTGTTATTAATTTCTGTATTTGAACTCTAGTAAAACCATGTGACATTCTCCCTATCGAGGGGGGCACAGGTGTGAGATTACATTTTGGCAATCAAAAACAATGTAACGTTGCTTCTGGAAATTTCCGTGGGATAGAGCAGGCAATCCAAGACATGTGAGATCTGCTTTAGATTTAGATTCTTGATCTTTTAAGTGTACCAGAGTCACCTAATGTAACCTCTCTCTATAAGTTTCGGCATGTATCAAAAATACACAGGATTTCATATGTTCATCCTGCCACTAGCAAGCTTTCTTGGAAATCAGAGCTCCCAAAGAAATACCTCTGCAATATAAATTTAAGCTGTCAGTTCTTCTCTAATGATCACTGGTGGCAATAGAGCAAGGCTAGATAACTTCTGCCTCTTCAAGATTCAGGGGAGAACAGGATGTTACAGTCCCCGAGGGAAAGAACGAATTAAATCCCCTATTTCCATTCCAGATATAGACATGACCCAACTGCTAATTGACTCCTGCAGGCTGGCACTCTCTACTATATGTGTGGACAGCACATCGGTTTAAAGGATAAAGCAAACCATCAGGACATTCAGTTCTGTCCGTCAAAGGAAGAGGTCAGTAGGAACAGCCAGAACAATACGGGCGCTGCCTTTTAGCACCTGCTGTTGAGCAGCTGCCTCACTATGTCTAAAGGTAGGACAGATATTACTTGGATGCCAACCTCAATCTATTCCAGCCACTATACATTAGGAAATAGTGCTAGCAATAACAATAGTGGACGTGAAGGTTGGCTCTCCAAGCTTGTGGGTTGGTTTCCGAATGTTTCGTTACCAGGTTAGATGTTACCTAGTTTAGGGCATAAACTCTCCTAAACTGTGCTGAAGATGTTACGTAGCCTGGTAATGAAATGTTCGGAAACAGGGGTGGGATTGAAAAATTTCATCAACCAGTTCACTGCCCGGTTGCTGAGTGGGCGTGGCCATGGGAGTATGGCCTACTCGGCTTCCTGCACTATGGTGGGAGGGGTGTTTTTGCCCTCCCCAGGCTCTGGAGGCTTTCCTCGAGCCTCCCGGAGAGAAAAAAAATGGCCTCCCCTGGCTCTGGAGGCCCTCTGGAGGCCGGAAACGGGTCCATTTTCAGACTTCTGGTACTTCTGGTAGGCCTGTTTTTCACCCTCCCCAGGCTCCAGAAGCTTTCCTTGAGTCTCCAGGAGGGCGGAAATGGCCTCCTCCGGGCTTTGGAGGCTCTCTGGAGGCTGGAAATTGGCCCATTTCCAGACTTCCAGTACTTCCAGTAGGCCCGTTTTTCATCCTCCCAGAGCCTCCGCACTTACCTGGCATCCAAAATGGGCTGCATGGAGACTCCTGGGAGGGGCGGGGTGGGGTAGGCGGGGTCAGCCAATCCTTGGAACAACCGATTTGGCGAACCAGATTAAAATTAAGATATGGTTCCCCCATACCGGTCCAAACCAACTGAATCCCACCACTGTTCAGAAACCAACCCACAAACTTGGAGAACAAGCCTTCATCCTCATCCTATCCCAAAGCTACAGATGTTCACCACTAATGCAATAGCAATAGAGCTTAGCAATAGCAATAACAGATAGACTTATATACCACTTCATAGTGTTTTACAGGCCTCTCTAAACAGTTTACAGAGTTAGCATATTGCCCCCAACAATCTGAGTCCTCATTTTACCGACCTTGGAAGGATGGAAAGTTGAGTCAACCTTGAGCCGGTCAGGGTCGAACTGCATTCTAACCACTGCACCACCACAGCTCAGATGTTGGGAGTTGGGCTCTAACAAACATTTGGAAAGCCACCATTTCTACACCTCTCCTATAACCTCAGGTTATTCAACTGAATTTATCATTCACGGCAAATATAAAGTCTTCTTTTCCCCAGGAAATCTATCCATAAACCACACCATTTCTTAATTAAAGTAGTTATTTCAAATGTTACATTAAAATAACCTCCTGAGCATCAGGATGGAGAAGTTTAATGATGTACCAAAGAAGCACCCACTGTTCAGAACTTGCAAAAATGTTTTTCTGATTATAAGTAAATACAGGGGCAATTGGGTGCAACAGCCCTGTAAAATGAAATATATTGTTGTTCCTCAATAGCCGAGAGTTAATTGAATGGTAGCAATAAATGCAATCATTGCTTTTTTAATTTGGAAATTTTACAGTGTGACCGTGGTGCAAAGGTGGATACACTATGGTTATACATGGCTCCTGAGCTGCTGCTTCTTCTTCTTCTTCTTCTTCTTCTTCTTCTTCTTCTTCTTCTTCTTCTTCTTCTTCTTTTTTTTTTTTGTAATCTCAGAGTTTCAGATCACTTTCAGAATCCACCAGCAAAACATTAAGCAATGTTATTTTTCAGAGTATTTCTTAAAAAGAAAAGCAACAAAGAACGTGCATTTGGATTCCACTGGATTTAACCTACTTCTTTTCATTGTTATGCTTTGAAAAAAGATGAAAAAAGATTTGGCTATCAAAAGTTCTCCTTTTCTATAAGGAGGATACCGGAGCGGTTCATGCAAAGCAAGGTGAACAGAATTACAATCCTCCAAAAACCGGTTTCAGTGACTGTAAATCTGGGCCACCATGGGACAATCAGAGCTATTGCAACATTTGAGATGCAAAACTCTGTAAGAGGGTTATACAACTTGGAATGTTATTGGAAACGGGACTCTTCCCTATCTTCAGTTCGGGGTTTAGATGAGGATACTGGATGAAGAGAGAAGGAAAAGCAGGATGCAGCTGGAAAGATGGTCTTGCATATTATTCAAAAACTCGGAAGACGACTAGGAATACCATAGCTGCTCAAGCAGTTATCTTGTTCTCAGACAGATATCTGCTTCAGCAACCATGGTATTCCTAGTCTTCTTCTGAGTTTTTGAATACACGAAGCACTGAAGCAGCAAGTTTTGGATTTGACCAATATTTCTATGCAGTTACATAATCCACCGCACTGCTGATCAGATAACTCAAAAGAACAATGAGAGAGTTGAATGGATACAAGACCTTCATTCAGGGGTGGGATTCAAAAATTTTAGCAAAAATTTTAGCAGAGCCTTGGTAGTACAGTGGTCTAAGGCATCCTGTTATTAAGACCAGATGCCTGCAATTACTGCAGGTTCGAATCTCGCCAGGCTCAAGGTTGACTCAGCCTTCCATCCTTTCTAAGGTAGGTAAATTGAGGACCCAGTTTGTGGGGGCAATAAGCTGACTTTGTATAAATATACAAAAGTATGAAGGCTATTGCTTAACGCATTGTAAGCCGCCCTGAGTCTCCGGAGAAGGGTGGCATATAAATCAAATAAAAGAAAAAATTGGTTCTCTGCCCAGTTGCTGAGTGGGTGTGGCCATGGTGGGCGTGACCTACTCAGCCTCCTGCACCACAATTGGGGGGGGCATTTTCGCCTCCCCAAGCTCTGGAGGCTTTCTTCGAGCCTCCAGGAGGGTGAAAACGTCTTTCCCCCGGGCTCCGGAGGCCTTCTGGAGGCCAGAAACAGGGCTGTTTCCAGACTTCTAGAACTTCCCGGAGGCCCGTTTTTCATTCTCCCAGAGTCTCTGCACGGGTGCTGCACTTACCTGGCATCCAAAACGGGCCGCGTGGAGACTCTTGGGAGGGGAGGAGTGGGTGGGCGGAGCCAGCCAGTCCTTGCAACTATCAGTTCGGTGAACCAGATGTAAAATTAGCATCCAGTTCACCTGAACCGGTCTGAACTGGCTGCATCCCACCCCTGCCTTCATTGAGAGGTTGCCTTTGCTGACCTAGCTAGCTGGCAAAGGGCTCAGAAAGACTCAACTTCAATTTCAAGATGCTTGCCTTAATACTTCGGTTATTTTCTCTCTAGCAACTTACAGCATCATCTAGAGCTATCCAATGATTATCATGCCAAAATAAAAATAATGAGGACAGGCTTTGCATCACCTCAACAATGGCTGGGTGATGCCAGGAAGACCATGTGAGTCTTAGTGGGAAACGGCTATTGCTATGCCCATCAGGCATCCGTTCCCTTCCCTAAAGCTTGAGTAAATTTTGCAGTCATATGATAGAAAAGAAGCTCACGTTTGGATCAATATCAAGTTAATAGAAAGCGGAGAATAGGAATAAATGCTCAGCTCTCACAGCAGATGGATGCAAAAAGAAGAGGCCCCTTGGGAAATCTGGATTGGTGCTTTTATTAGGGATGAACAATAACCGTTTGTAATCAGGAGTGAGCAATATCAAGTTATCCCAAAGCCCTCCCCGCTTTGTATCTGTAAACTGCATGCATTGGTATTCAGTGCCAACTACAATCTAAGAAAGTATGAAGTCTAAGACGCTTAAGTGGGGAGGTGTCTAACTTTTTGTTGTGGTCTGTATGCGGCCTGTGCAGCTAGTAGCTCATTCAGACAGCGAGGAGGCTGGTGTGGTGTTGCGTCAGCAGCCTGTGCAGCTGGCACTTGAGTCAGACAATGAGGAGGCTGGAGAAGATGTGGTGCCAGAGGCGGGGATTCAGCCAGGGCCTTCAGAACCTCCAGGAGCTCCCTTAAGTGAAGAGGACGAAGAGGAGGAGCCTCTTCTCGATGCATGGGCGTGCAGAGCTGCCAAAAGGCAGGAGTGGCTCCTCAGGAGGAGGTCTCCTCGAGAGTAAGGCTTGGGGCTAATTGGCCACTCCCTTAGCCTATTTAAGGAGGAACGCGACGGAAACAATTTGCAGGGAACAACTTAGTTCACATACCTTTGTGTCTTGTCTTGCTTATCTTATCAGCTTCCTGCAAATTGCTTCTGGGCATTCTGCCAACCATAGTAAGCTTTCAGTTATTATTCTTTGAATTCTTGGCGGCTGTTAATGCAATTAATTAACAGCCGTTGTTGTAAAAGACTGGTTTATTTAGTAAACTAAGGTTTGAACGGCCCCCACCCCTTGGCCTCTGCCTCCCAGCAATTTACCTCCTTGCAGCAAACAGCAAACAAGCCTGTTTTAGCTTCAGCACAGCCTGATTAGCACAAGCAGCTGATTGTCGATTGGATCGGCCTCCCGACCATCCTGGGCTTGAACACTTGCCTAGATTCAGGCAACGGCAAATATATTTTTGTGGGAGGAAACAATTCTCTCTAGCTTTTAAAGATGCAGTGGACCATCCCCTCTTCAAGAAACCTTCTTGGATCCAATGATACTAGATAATTTTTGTCCAATCTATAACAGTCTTTTTAAGGAAGATTGTTGAGGGTTCTAAAAATAAATGGATTATCTAGACCTCTTTCAGGTGGCGACTGGTTTAATATATTGAAATTGTATTGATCATCCTTATAGGCAGAGGTAATAATACAACATTCATCCAAGACTTCCTTAATAGCAAAAGCACTTAGACTTATATATCGCCCCACAGTTTTTATAGCACTTTATGGGTAGTTTACAATGTTAGCCTATTGCCCCCAATTTGGCTCCTCATTTTACTGACCTCAGAAGGATGGAAGGCTGAGTCAACTTCGAGCCCATCAGGTTCAAAGTCCAGGCTGTGGGCAGAGTTAGTCTGCAGTACTGCATTCTAACCACTGCATCACCAGGGCTTCCTTAAACTCTCAGTGGCTTCTGATAATATTGATTATGATATCCATCTGGACTGGTTTGAATGATTACAAGTGGGAGGCATTGTGCTGCAATGGATCCCCTTTTTCCTCCAGGGCCATTTCCACCTGATATTGGAAGAGCTCTAGGACAAAACCAGATTTTCAGAGTCCATCAGAACTCTATTGAGTTCGTGGTGGCGCAGTGGTTAGAGTGCAGTACTGCAGCTACTTCTGCTGACTGCCGGCTGCCTGCAGTTTGGCAGTTCGAATCTCACCAGGCTCAAGGTTTACTCAGCCTTCCATCCTTCCAAGGTGGGTAAAATGAGGACCCAGATTGTTCTTGTGGTCTTCCGGGTGCGCTTCAAGGTTTTGGTTACCACCTTTAAAGCGCTCCATGGCTCAGGACCTGGGTACTTGCAGGACCGCCTACTACCACCAATAGCCTCCCACTGACCAGTACGGTCTCATAGAGAGGGGCTCCTCCAGGTGCCGTCGGCCAAACAATGTCGACTGGCGGTCCCCAGGGGGAGAGCCTTCTCTGTAGGGGCACCTACTATCTGGAACGAGCTCCCCCCTGGAGATACGGAGGATCCCGGATCTGCGCACCTTCCGCCGCGCTCTCAAGACCTTTTTATTTCACCAGATGGGCCTGGCCTAGCTTTCTCCCTCTTTTTAAACAATTTTAATATTTTAATATTTTAATATTCAAAGTTTAAATTTGTTTTAAATTCATCGGGGTTTTAATTTGTCTGGGCCAAACTATTTAATTCGATTTTATTTCTGCTTTTTAAATTTTGTATGTATGTATTTTATTGTTGGCTGTTCACCGCCCTGAGTCCTTCGGGAGTAGGGCGGTATATAAATCAAATAAAAGTAAAAAGTAAGTAAAGTAAGTTGAGGGCAAAAGGCTGACTCTGTAAACCTCTTAGAGAAGGCTGTAAAGCATTCTGAAGCAGTATATAAGTCTAAGTGCTATTCCTATTGCTATTCTCTTCCTGCTCTTATTTAATGTCTCTATGAAACCACTGGGTGTTGCCATTTATTGGGAAAGACCAGAGATCATCAATATGCCAGTGGTATCCAACTATACTCTACATCTTCTCCACCCTAAGTCAATCAAACAAGTTCTTTCAAGTTGTAGCAAGTTCTTTGTTTTTAATACTCTGCGCACCACCCAGGATCACTGTCATGAGATGGACAGTTACATAAATAAATAAATCAAAATGAATTGGGTTGTTTTTTTCCCCATCTGTTCTGTTATCCTATAATTCTGTTGCTTTCTTTGGCTCTGAGTGTTTCTTGTGTTGTGTTTTTAGCTTTTGTTTTTTATGCTATTATCCAATTGTAAACACCTCCTACTGAGTCATTAATAAATAAATATTTGCCTTGTGCTTTCAAGTAGTCAGTTGAAAGGGTTTCTTGGTTGTGCCATCCAGCGGTGGGTTGCACATATTCTTACCACCCATTTGCCCCATGCCAGGGATGAGATCTACTTACCTTCCTTACCAGTTCAGAGGCGCACACGCCCTGCCCGCACAGACCATCTGGGCATGCGCAGAAGGTAAAAAACACATTACTTCCTGGTTGAAACCAGGAAGTAATGACACCCGGGTGGGTGGGCGGAAGATCGCTACCGGATCGCCAAACCATGGGCCAAGATCGCTACCAGACTGGGCAATCCAGTCTGATCCAGGAGCATTTCACCCCTGCCCCATGCGCCATCCGCGCATGCGCCCGGCCTCCCACACATGCATTTTGCTTGTGTACGCCCCTTCTGCGCATGCGCCTGGCCCCCAAAACATGACTAAATAGGATGTCTTTACTCTGGGGCAGGTGGGCGGGCCCACACACGATCTCCGCTACCGGTTCACCTGAACCAGTACGAACCAGCTGAATGCCACCACTGGTGCCATCTAAATGATCTTATCTAGTTGATCTGGTCAGAACCAGATGTTCATTTTTTTTTCTAGGACAGCACATCTCTCAGCTTGGCCTATGGTGTGCTGCAATGTGGTAGACAGCATACTTAGCAAAAGAAAGCAGCAACAGCACATTGAAGATGCCCAGTTGCTGGAGGAGCAACTCCTTCTGTGGAAAGCGATCCCTAAACACATTACTCTATGTGCCCTCCATTCCTGCTGCTCATCTTGCTTTGTCCATCATCTGCTTAGGATACCAAGTGTTGCCTACAGGATTCCATTTTGTCCTTCCTGAAATTAAACTTCTCTGCTGAAACCACTGGCAGAGTTTTAGAGCAGAGTGTCATCAGTATGCTGATGATACTTGGCTCTACTGCTCCTTAGTATCCAATTTGTAGAAAGTAATCAATAACCTGGAATGTTGCCGACCACAGTTTGAATGAGAGAGAACAATCTGAAATTAAATCTAGACAAGTGAGAAGTGGTTACATAAATAGGAAAGCGCACTCAAAGGTTGAGGTTCACTTTGTTTTGGATGGTGTTGCACTATCACAAAAAACAATAGGTTCAAAACCTGGATCCCAGAGATGTTACTGAAATCACGGACAGCAGTTGTATCGAGGAACACTTTTATACAATTGCATCTAGTAGACCAGCTGAGTTCCTTCCTGAGCTATCTGGATTTGGTAGTTGTATGTTTGTTGCCTGAGTTGCATATCACCTTGATTAATGCAACATATTCTACCTTGGGGTACCCTTATAAAGATTTGAGAAATTGCAGTTGGTCGTAAATTCAGCAGCTAGTCTACCAATGATATATGATGCAAAGAACATATAGAGTTGATACTAAAATATTTGCACTGGTTGCCAATTACTTGCCCAACACAATTCAATTTGTTGGCATTGATTCTTAATAGTCTAAGTAGCTTTGGGCCAGATTATTGGAGATTGAAACATTATTTGTATAATTATTAGGGAAGATTTTATTATTACATTACTAAGGAGTTTTATTTAGAAGAAACGTATTAGAGAAGTGTTTCTCAACCTTGGCAACTTTAAAATGCGTGCACTTCAAGCATGCTGGCTGGGGAATTCTGGGAGTTGAAGTCCACATATCTTAAAGTTGTCAAGGTTGAGAAACACAGCTTTATAGGAATAAATAAAGTGTAGCTAACTACATCCATCAGAAGAAGAACCACAAGTTCATGTACTCAGTGCATGTAGCAGATCCAGTTAACTTCATTCTGCTGTCACTTAGAACAGGGGTCTCCAACCTTGGCAACTTTAGACTTGTGGACTTCAATGCCCAGAGACTTCAATTCTGGAAGTTGAAGTCCACAAGTCTTAAAGTTGCCAAGGTTGAAGACCCCTGATTTAGAAGACCAGTTAAGAGCTTTTGGCGAGGGAGAGAAAGACTCCTCACTTCATTCCATCTGGTTTGTCCCATTGCTATCTTTTATCTTTTAGGTTTCATTGGTTTTACTGTAATTGCTGTAATTCTGTCAGTCAAGGTAGACTTTGTGCTGCCTCTGAAGTACCTTAGGACTCCATTTCCCAGAATTCTTCATGGTGCTGCTAGCTGAAAATCCCGTATTTGTAATCTGTACACTTCCAGGTTGGTAGAGATTGCATGAATAATAATGCATTGGATGGATTGAATGGGGTGACTTCGTAAACTTGCTTATATTCCTATTAACTCAGATCACATTTCTGGTAAACCCATCAATTGTATGCTGCCAGCACATAAATGAAAGTCTAATGCTTCAATTCTGTTTCCTTTAAAATATATTCACATTTGAGATATTAAGCATGGATTTAGTTACGTATTAGACATATATTTAGATACCACAAAATGAGACATGCCTCGGATATTTAATATTCCACTGCTGTATAAGCAGTGTTTTTCAATTTGGCAATTTGCATGGACTTCCACTCCCCCAAATCCTCATTTGCATGTAATTTATTTTGCATTTATTATTTCATTTCTACACCGTCCATCTCACCTAAGTGCCTCTGTAAACTATGTAAAATGTCTCCGGTTTCATTTCTGTCCTTAGCTATTTGTATCAGGCATGTCCATAAGACTAATTTCAGTAAATAGGATTTTTCTATGTTACATATTCTCAGGCTCTTTTTCTTTGTCAATAGTTCAAACATTAGGAACAATAAACTGCTAGTTTAGCAGTTTTCTTGATTCCACCCTACTTCTACTTCTATTTACTTCATGCCAACTGGCAATACTCCCCTTCTAACTCTTTCTTGTCAAAACAGCCTAGTCCAGTTTATTACCCTTCCGACCTGACTTTGTGGTATTATATCTCTTTCTGAAAGTCCTATTAAGAGATTATTCAGGTGACTTCCTACTTTTGCTAGAGCAAAGGCAAAAGGCCATATCGGAGCTTCCAGCTTTATTGTTATCTACTCAGCTATCTTCAACTGATAATGATTTTGTCAAGTAATTTATAGTGAGGGAGAATATATCTAATGAAGTATTGTCCTAATACCAGATACAGCTTTTGAATTCTCATTTGGGAGAATGTGGAACGTCAGAAATGGAAGACATTGTACATGTTCTATTCAATTGCCAGTTATGTGCCTCAGCTAGGACTCAGTACTTACAGATATTACTTGAGAGAACCATATCCTGGGACTCTAACAAAAAAAATTTTTTCAGGTCACAAATATATATGTAGTCAGTAGAACTGTTAGGTTTATAGTCAGGGCTGTGCAATAGAGAACATGTTTTACTGACCACGTTGGGATTCATGCAAAGATTTGCGAGACCGCCTTCTGCTGCTGATAGCCTCCCACCGACCAGTACGCTCCCACAGAGAGGGACTCCTCAGGGTGCCGTCAGCCAGGCAATGTCGGCTGACGACCCCCAGGGGGAGGGCCTTCTCTGTGGCAGCACCTGCCCTCTGGAACGATTTGCCCCCAGAGATACGAAGGATACCAGATCTCCGGGCCTTTCGCCGTGCCCTAAAAACTTTTCTTTTCCATCAAGCAGGGCTGGCGTGAAACCCCTCCCCCCCCCTTTTTTTAGCTCTTTTTAGCTTTTTAAATGTAAATTGGGTTTTAATTGGATTGTTTTAATTGTGGGCCAAAGCTGTATAATTCTTTTAATTGATTTTAAATTTTGTATTGGTATGTTTTTTATCCTTGGCTGTGCACCGCCCTGAGTCCAATAGGAGAAGGGTGGTATATAAATTGAATAAATAAATAAATAAATAAATAAATAAATAAATAAATAAATAAGATGAATTAACCTAAACACATACTGCCTTTGAACTTCAATATTCATTTTATTATCCATCCTTGGATTCTATTTTATCTTATTCTACTTTACTCTTTTATCTTCATTTTACTTTATCCTACTTAGTTTATTCTATTTTATCTCGTTGTAGTCTATCTTATTTCATTGTATCTTACCTTACCCCCATTTTATTGTATTTCACTGTGGCTGATTCTCATGCTTTGATATGGTCAATTGACTAATCAATAAAATATCATTGTACTGTTTTTAAAAAAAGGCATTTTCATTTGGATGCATGATATTCTGGTCCATTGGTACATAAGTGAGGAGCATCTATCCATTCATCATGTTGCCATGGGTGACACGTATCCAGTTTTGAAGGGCTTGCTGGAGAACATTTGCTAGAAAAGAGAAAAGCTTTGCTGCTTTGTTCTCTTCTCTAAAAAGCTTCTGTGTTTGCTAGAAAGGAGTAAAATCAAGTAACAGAGGTTATGGTCAAAAAGCAGTTGCTATGGAGGTTGGGTTTTCCCTGACAGTCAAAGCAGAAATGACCACAAAAAGTTCATCTATGAGGCTATAGATATAAATACTATCTCCTGCAAGATACATTTGATCCAATTTCAGCGTGGCATAGTGGCAACCTGGCCCAAGGTGGAGGATGATCCATTGTGAGGACATTTTCTCAAACAAGGGTTAGCAGGCTATCCTAATGGCATGGGAAGGGGGGTATGTCAATAAGGCAATAAATTTCAAAATGCAGCAGTTGATCTGATATAAATGAATGGAAAAGGGAAGTGCTGGATCCCAAGACTAAGCACATCATTCTTGTATTGAATCACATATGGGATTTTTTTTCTGGAATCTTGACCATGTTGATATTACTCGTCTCAACTATTATAACTTGTCTCCCTGCTAGACAAAGTTTATTTATTCTTACACCAGGTTCCTCTCTCCCTTTTACCTCACAATATAAGAAGAGCTCAGATGCTCAACATTTATCTAATCCAACCTTTCTGTTCCCTTGACAGATGAGTAACCTGTAAGATGACCTACAGGACAATTGTTCCATGTGCTTATCTTCCTTCTTAGCCCGTTGCAATTGGAGAAAAAGATATGACACAATTTATTGAAAATTTAAGAGTACAAATGGATTAGCTTTCCCAATGTCAGTCTGCAAGGTGGAGCACATCTGGAAATCAACTCAGCAGGATGATTAGAACCATGGTTTATTAATGCAAGCTGCAGAGAAGAACCTGGCAGATCAGATCATGGTTTTCAACTTCTTCCTTTTATGCCCCTGTGAATCAGGGAGAAGCCAGCTGAGTTTCTTCGTAATGCCCAGCATGGAAATTATTAGGAAATCTAGATTAGTTTTTAGGTTGATGCCCCTTTTGTTCTCCATTATTTCATTCTAAGCATCTACTAGCTAGCAATTTTTTAGAGTTTACATAAAACATAGTCTGTTTCTCCAAATAATACATTTTGTAGCATTGTCTATGGAGATTATTAGTCATCCAGATCACGGTTGTCCCAATGTCAATCATGTTTCAAAAGGCAACTAGAGTTATTTTGTTTTTCCTTGAAGACATTTTGCTTCCTTAAAACCTTCCATTCTCCACCATTCGGTCAGAACCTAAGAAGCTTCTTGGAGGAGAAGCAAAATGTCTTCAAGGAAAAACAAACTCCAGTTGCCTTTTTCAAAAGCACCTTTGGGATGATTTGGTAGCCTTCTTCCTGCTATTTTAGAAGTTATTTCTAAGCTAACATTTTCTTGTATGTTGGTTTAATTAACATGCATGTTTTAGTTTACGATTTTCCACAATGTACATGTTTTCAATGTTTACGGGGTTGTTGTTTTTTTTTAACTTGCAAGAGAAATTTTGAAAAATGCAGATCCTGAAGGATACTGATAGTATAACTCTTGATCCAACTATCAATAAATCTTATTCATAGGGATGACCACAGGGGATCAAAAAATAAAGATGATGGCCACCATTAAACAATAACATCCCTGTCCTTACAATGCTTTACTATCATAAAGGGGGTTATTTATTTATTGTTTATTTATTTATTGGTTCGATTTATATGCCGCCTTTCTCCGGAGACTCAGGGCGGCTTACAATGCGTTAAGCAATAGCCTTCATACTTTTGTATATACCTGCTTAGTAGGGCTTTCAGCCACCCCTAAGCAGTGTTCTTTTTTATACAAAGTCAGCTTATTGCCCCCACAATCTGGGTCCTCATTTTACCCACCTCAAAAGGATGGAAGGCTGAGTCAACCTTGAGCCTGGTGAGATTCGAACTTGCAGTAATTACAGGCAGCTGGTGCTAGTTAACAGCACATTAGTCTGCTGCGCCACCAAAGCTCTGTCCCCATTACACGCCCCCTCCTCCATCTTGGATGCTCCCATTTGATGACTTTACAAGTGAGAAGACAAGCACAAGCAAGATATTTTTTTCCCCGTAACAATTTCTAAGAAATATTGCAAGAGAAGCGAAATTCCTATAACTTGAGAGTAATTTGACATATTATTCAAGAAGCAGCTTCATTTACTACTAAGTACAAACAGCAATCAAAGCATCAATTCTCCACGAACCCATTTGCTAAGGCTCAGAATAGACTGATCACAATTGTCTCTGCTTTTCATTTGTTCAGTAAGAAACCACTTTCTAAAAAGGAGGTGGAGAAAAGAATAATGCTACCCCTCTGCAAAAGGAGATTGTTAAAACATTCACTTTCCCAAATTAAATTGTGTATGCTGAATGGTTTGCTGTTGAAAAGCTGGGAGAAGAAAAGGATTCGGGCTGCCTTCAAGCCTCTTGTGCTATTTGTTTTTATTTTGTGTAATATTTTTACCTTGCCCTTTAGACAAAAGAACCCCCAGGACTTATGAAAGTGCAATAACAAAGGAAAAAGCCCCCACAGACTCCTGGTTATATTTTTAAAAAAATGAACTAGGAAAAGAAAAATAGGAATGCAAGCACATTCAAAGAAACGCACGAAATATATTATGCCCTTGTAATGACCAGCTTGAAATGAAGCCATTTGGGGGAAGGAGGGGGAGCAAATTAAGGAAGAGTTACTAAGTCGAGCCAAAAAGGCACAGACAGATGCAAGAACTATAGACCAGCGCTGAGGCCGGATGCATCACATGCTGGCCATACCCACGCCCGGTTTAGTGAAGGGGGGAAACATCACGTGATGCTGCCATGACGACATGAGTTTGACACCCCCACTATAGACCAGTGGTGGGTTTCAAAATTTTTTACTACTGGTTCTGTGGGTGTGGCTTGGTGGCTCTGGCATGGCTTGGAGCAGGGGTGGGTTCTAAATTTTTTTACTACCGGTTCTGTGGGCGTGGCTTATTTTGTGGGTGTGGCTTGGAGGTCATGTGACTAGGTGGGCGTGGCTAGCTGGTCAGAGTCATTTCTGGAAGGTCCTTGCACTTACGAC
Source organism: Pantherophis guttatus (assembly GCF_059756535.1). Taxonomy (NCBI): domain Eukaryota; kingdom Metazoa; phylum Chordata; class Lepidosauria; order Squamata; family Colubridae; genus Pantherophis; species Pantherophis guttatus. Next base: position 17,533,206 of record NC_142069.1, on the reverse strand, counting down.
CCGACTCATTTGTTTGCTTTTAACACTGATCAGCTGTAGGATGGCCCTTTGAAGCCCCGCGGCAAGAGTTTAAACAGTTTTTTTCCTTCTAGTCATCAGCTGGGACTCAGGAGGCAGCAATAGATTGGGGGTGGGACCAAATAAAAGGTAAGAATAACGTGGGAGGGCGGGGGGGAGAACCGGTTCGGTGACATCATATCGTTACTGCTACCGGCTCTGCCGAACCAGACCGAACCGGGAGGAACCCACCACTGGCTTGGAGGGCATGGCTTGGTGGGCATGGCAGGGGAAGGATACTGTAAAATGTCCATTCCCACCCCAATCCAGGAGAAGGTTACTGCAAAATCCCCATTTCCTCTCGATCAACTGGGACTTGGGAGGCAGAGAATAGATGGGGATGGGACCAGTCAGAATTTTTACTATCAGTTCTCTGAACTACTCAAAATTTCCGCTACTGGTTCTCCAGAACTGGTCAGAACTTGCTGAAACCCACCTCTGCTATAGACAGTCTTTGACCTACAACCATTCATTTAGTGACCATTTGAATTTACAACAGCACAGAAAAAAAGTGACTTAGTTTTCACACTTGCAACCATTGCAGCGTCCCTGTGGCTCATATGATCAAAATTTTGGGAGCTTGCTTGGCAACTGGCATGCATTTACAACGGTTGCAGTATCACAGTATCTCATGTGTTCACCATTTTGTAACCTTCCCAGTTGCCTTGCAACAAGCAAAGTCAATGGAGGAAGCCAAATTTGCTTAACAACCACATGATTCACTTAACAACCGCAGCGATTTGCTTAATGGCTGTGACAAAAAAAAAGGTCATAAAATGAGGCAGCACCTAAGAACTGTCTCGCTTGGATGGGCTCAGTTGTGGTTATAAACTTGTGACAATTCTCCAAACTTTTCTGTACATACATAAATTGGAATTATTCTGCCTGGATTTTTTTTTTTCTCCTGCAGAGGTAAGCACCAGATCCAAAGACATTGAAGAAGCATTGAGTGTTCACAAGACGCTGTTCTGCCCCAGCTACGGATCCCAAAGAATGTAGCACACACAAACTCCGAACAAAACTCAGTTTACTTCAAAACACACTCTTTTGCAAATGCAGGCTGTTAATAAAACGTTCTTAACAACCTGCCAGAAATTCCACAGATAAAATAGAGTCTTACAAGAGTTGGCAGAAAGCCCAGAATCCAGGTTTGCAGAGAAAATCCAAACTCAATTATCAGCGAACGAACAAACGTTGTTTCCTGCAGCTTTTTACAAGCTGTGTGCAAACTTAAATAGGCTAAGGGAGTGGTCAATTAGCCCCAAGCCTTATTCTTGAGGAGACCTCCTCCTGAGTAACCATTCCTGCCTTTTGGCAGCTCTGCGTGCCCGTGCATTGAGAAGAGGCTCCTCCACTTCATCCTCTTCACTTAAAGGAGCCTCTGAAGGTTCTGAAGGCCCTGGTTGAATCCCTGCCTCTGGCACTACATCTTCTTCAGCCTCCTCGCTGTCTGACTCGAGCGCCGGCTGCACAGACTGCTGGTGCGACATCACACCAGCCTCCTTGTCGTCGGGATCAGCAACAATCCGTGCAGGCCGCTGGCTGGCCATAACAGAAGCTGATGGTGGGGAGTGGGGGAAACTACAATTTTCCAGGATGTGTTTGCAATATGCATTCATCCTACAACTTCTGCAATAGTCCATTTAAGCACACCATTGGATTTTTCTTTCTTTATTTGCAACACCACTTTTATACAAAGATTTATATTAAATTTATATTATTTTAAGATTTGAGAAGCCATGGTGGCACAATGGTTAGAATGCAGAATTGCAGGCTAATTCAGCTCAATGCCAGGAGTGTGATCCTGACCGGCTCAAGATTGACTCAGTCTTCCATCCTTCCGAGGTCGGTAAAATGAAGACCCAGATTGTTGGGGGAAATATGCTGACTCTGTAAACCATTTCGAGAGAATGTGAAGTGAAGTGAAGTGCTTTAAGTCTGAGCGCTATTGCTCAAGGCTTAAGTTTTGAGCAGTCATTAAGTTTTGAGGAGTCATGGTGGCGCAGTGGTTAGAATGCAGAATTGCAAGCTAATTGACCTCACTGCTAGGACTTCAAGTCTCACCGGCTCAAGATTGACTCAGTCTTCCATTCTTTTGAGGTCGGTAAAATGAGGACCCAGATTGTCAAGGGCAATATGCTAACTCTGTAAACCTCTTAGAGAGGGCTGTAAAGCACTGTGAAGCGGTATATAAGTCTAAGTGCTATTGCTATTTCTTTGCATGATTTGTTAGAAAAAGGGTTTTGAATTGAAAAAGGGTTTTGAATTGAATTGAAGCATGGGAAGATGCATTGTTATACTTCTCCCTACTTCATTATTGTCCACATCAATTGTCAGCTAGTATGGATGTCTTCACTTATTTTTAACTCTCTTTAGACTAGCCGGGGATCTACTGCATGCAAATCATGAAGCATTGTTTAGCACTGTACGTGCATTCATTAAAACTCTCTCTGATCCTTAATAAATTGTATTGCTACTGCAGTGAACATCATTTCATGCACATGTATATGTGTCTATGGACACACACACACACACACACACCAGGAGATTGGATAGAAAATAATTGTTGAGTGCCTCCATCATATAACCCAATGGTAGGGACAAATTTGCAGGGCTGGCAGAAGTGACAATACCATTTCTTGCCAAATATGCCTAACACTGATGGGCTTTATCTACAGCATAGATAGAGTAGCTTCTTATAAAGATTAGAAACTCAGAAAGAATCACCACTTTTTCAGGAGCTGAATTAAGATGCTATATTTCCTGCATTTGTTTCTACATTTTGATTTGGGGGGGTCAGCACACTGCTGCCCAATTACAGCTTGCATCTCACTCGTGGCATTCTGAATTGATTTTAAAGTGGGTAAATGGAGGTCAGCTCCTGTCGACTTGATGAACACATCCATGTAATTTTCTTGGCCACATTCTGGAAGTTGTTGGCTAACACTTACTTTTTAAAAATTCAGTTTCACCATTTGCCCGACAGCCCTAAAATCAGTGAATCTGGTAGCACCTTTTCAAACAACTCACTTTACTAAAAGCCATAAGCTTTTAGTAAACTCATTTTATCATTCATGCAGAGGCTAACCTGACATAAGATGAATTCTTGCACAAAAGAATTAATGGGCTCAAGTTTTACGTCAGGATTCAAAAAAAAAAAAAGACAAAATAACATTGGAGCAGTACAATCTCCCCTGAACGCTCCATGGCAGCACAATTGAGATCACATACATCACTGTTTCTCAACCTTAGCAACTTGAAGATGTATGAACTTCAATTCCCAGAATTCCTCAACCAGCATAATTTAGCTGGCTGGGGAATTCTGGGAGTTGAAGTCCACACATCTCCAAGTTGCTAAGGTTGAGAAATAGGACATACATCAAAAGGTTTTGGGTTATCTCAAAAGATCTCAACAAATGCAGTGGTTTTTAAAACACACAATCATTGTTCATTGTTAAGGTATTTGTAATCTGCCCCACAAATATCCACACTCTCTTTTACCCCACCTCACCCCAATTTAAAGCTTACCTCAGTTTATCTGCTTGATGCATTTAATAAAGTGGGCTGCAGAGCGCAAAAGCTTTTGTTTTTTAATAAATGTGCTGGTGGAAAAAGTACTACCAGATTCCCCCTGATTTTTATCCATGTAGACTAGCACAGATCTCCTCCTACAATGCCTACAGCTCTAGAATTTTTACTGGAGAGAAACTCTTTGTTTGAAGTAAAAACTGATCCCTTTGAGATTATAGCCTTTCCAGGTAGTACGTTCCCTTGTTGCAAAGGCCGTTTGAGTAGGTAGAGTACTAATTCCCTGTTGCTACAGTATATTTCAAGAAGATAAGAATAGATGATTTATTCTTGATCATTTTCTATATTGTGGTAGAAAAGTTTTTTTAAGAATTTGGGGAAGCAGGAAAGAAAGACTGCTCAGAATTGAACGTATTTAGCTGGAAAAAGAGAAAAAGGAGATAGATACGGATTAACAGAGTTGGATGGCACCTGTGGGTCATCTAGTCCAACTTCCCACCCAAGCAGACCCTACACCATTTCTGACAGATGGCAGTCCAGTTTCTTCTTGAAAACTTCCAATGATGAAGCTCACACAACTTCTGAAGGAAAGCTGTTCTATTGGTTGATTGCTCTCACTGTCAGAAAATTTCTCCTTATTTCAAGGTTGAATCTCTCCATGTTCAGTTTCCATCTATTGCTCCCTGTCTGGCCTTCAGGTGCCTTGGAAAATAGCTTGACCCCTTCCTCTCTGTGGCAGCCCCTCAAATATTGGAACACTGCTATCATGTCTCCCCTAGTCCTTCTCTTCACTAGACTAGCCAGGCCCAGTTCCTGCAACTGTTCATCATCTTATGTTTTAGCCTCCAGTCCCCTAATCATCTTGGTTGCTCTTCTCTGCCCACTTTCTAGAGTCTCCACAGCTTTTTTATAATGTAGTGACCAAAACTGATAGAACATGTAGAATGGGATATAGGACTTATAGAATCCTATATCTGTAGGATATAGGACAGTGATGACTAACCTTTTCTGGACCGAGTGCCCAAAGCCCAAATCCCCAAAATGCAATGTGCGCACAGCCCACCTCATGTGCCCCATGCATGCGGATGCCCCCTGCCTGCCCCCGCCCTTGCACATGTGTGCATGGTCCCCCTGCATGTGCCCCGCTGCCCCATGCATGCGTGTGCGGTCTCCCGTGGCCACCCCCCCACATGTGCACATGGTTCTCCTGCATGTGCCCCACTCCCTGTGCATGCACGCACAGCCCCACACATGAGCCCCACCCCAATGCATGCATGACAGAGACCCGAAGACCAGCTGGCCAGTGGGAGGTGCGCATGCATGTGTGGCGGAGCTCAACTGGGGCAACGGCTCGCCTGGCCACAGAGAGGGCACTGTGTGCCACCTCTGGCAGTGGTTGGTTGCCCCTGGTTCGCACTGGTTCTATAGAACAGGTAGTAAAACTGACGGGAGACTCCGCCCAGCGACCCCGACGTCACCAAAACACTTCTGCGCATGTGCGTGGGCGCGGCCCTGCTGCAAACTGGTAGTAAAGGTAAGTAGAACCCACCCCTGACCTCTGGCACGCGTACCATAGGTTCGCCATCATGGATATAGGATATATTTTATAGGATGTAGGATTCTGTAGGAGATAGGATTAAGCAATGGAATTAATTCACTTGAGCTCAACATATACTATGGATTTTGGAGAGGCCATGCAGGCTGACCAGAACACTGAAGAAGAGTCCACTGTTGGAAGTTGAACTGCCCCCACAAGATTCGTTGCTAGCTTCCATTTGTACGAGTATAGATACCGGCATGGTATAATGCATTTAGAAGAGGTGCTTCGCAATATGTGTTAGTACAACCGAGCGCTTCTCCTTAAATCATTACAGCAGATGCATAGCTGCTTGTGGATATGCATAGTGATACCTCCACTGGGATCCCCAGCAGGGATGAAGGATGCACACACACATACAAATGCATTCCAATTAATGCAAGTGTCAGTACTTTGTAGAAAGTGGGCGCCGTGCGCTAGCACGCTTTGTAAAGCATCTCTCTCAACTGCTTTGCGCAGCCCTAATAATTTATTCGATATCGGGGTGAAATATTATCCAAGCAAATAGAAGAATTGTATGATTTTTGTCACCACGAAGCTGTATTTCCCTACACACCATCCTTCCATCTGCTGAGTTGATTGACTCTATACGAAGCACTCCAAATGAAGTCTTATTATGTTAAAATGATGCTTTGAGGTAAGGGTCATAAGAATTATGTTTGCTATTCAGGGGCTATTTTGGACTCCGGGACATAAATCCTGCTGCTACGGAAGACTCTGCATACCCAATGACTCCACTCCAAGTTCATCTAAATTGTTTTTGCCTATTGGTCCCTAGGAGAAACTAATGTACTAGGGACATCTTGTGGTGGATAGAATTAACTTTCCAAATTCCTCTTCAAATCTAAACCAATTACTCATTTTCTGATGTCATTCTAAGATACCTTTCTCTTCTAAGCTCTTTTCTGGCTCCTGAAGAAATGCCAGGTTTCCTGCGGGCACTTTATAAACATAGATTAATTTCGGTTGGTATTATTATTTATTCAAATTTGTGATACTCCCCCAACCACAATGGACTCTGGCAGCCCAAATGCTGCATTCTGATTCTGTCTGATAATCCATTGCAAACATCTGGGCTGACTCTCAAAAAACATCTGCTTCCCCACTGCTCTTTTGGGATGTTGGAGAGCAGGGGTCTCCAACCGTGGCAACTTTAAACAAAGCTGGCTGGGGAATTCTGGGAGTTGAAGTCCGCCAGGCTTAAAGTTGCCAAGGTTGGAGACACGTTTTAGAGGACACAACTGTTCTCCAAGAGAACAGCTTGCTTCGAAGCAGTCGAACGGTTCAGACCGAGTAAGTAGCTGTCTCTTATCTCCTTTCCTTTGCGACTTTAGGAGATTGCTCCACTCTGTCTAATAATGGCACTGGATCTGCCGTTCTTAATGAATTTGGCATTCTTTTAAAGTGTCTCAGGTTGCTCATTCAAAGGGATGAAACCGGGAGTAAGCCAAGACTGCAAATTCCTGAGTTTGAATTCAGTTAATTGTACAAGGGGAAAAATAGCAGGCCAATGAAAGACTCCGTTTCAAGGCATGCTTGGCAATTTGTGAGGCTCAGTGCCCATGCTAATCCTGCTCTCCACTGCATTTGGTGAAGATGAATGCGGCTGTTATAGGAGGAAACCAAGGATAGGAATGGATTATTAGCTCCTCCGCCTTTCTTTAAAAAAACAACAACCACATAAGGTAAAGGTAAAGGTTCCCCTTGCACATATGTGCTAGTCGTTCCCGACTCTAAGGGACAGTGCTCATCTCCGTTTCAAAGCCGAAGACCCAGTGCTGTCCGAAGACGTCTCCGTGGTCATGTGGCCGGCATGACTAAATGCCAAAGGCGCACGGAACGCTATTACCTTCCCACCAAAGGTGGTCCCTATTTTTTCTACTTGCATTTTTACGTGCTTTCGAACTGCTTGGTTGGCAGAAGCTGGGACATGTAATGGGAGCTCACCCCATTATGCGGCACTAGGGATTCAAACCGCTGAACTGCCGACCTTTCGATCAACAAGCTCAGCATCTTAGCCACTGAGCCACCCCGTCCCTAACAACCACATAGGATAGAATATTAAGTTTAGGATAGATAATTACCAGCTGTTTTGGATTTCAACTCCTATCAGCCTCAGCCAGAATGAATAGCAGCAAGAGATTATGACCATTGTAGTCCAAGATTACTGAAAGGCACTAAGGGATCTGCTCTGCTGACAGATCTATCATTGTGAGAGGTAGAAGATGAAAAATGGCCACTGCAAGATATTTAGCTTGTTGGAGACAAAACCACAAAGGTAGTTTTCAAGGCCATTATGCACAAGTCAGAAGACAGAATGTCCTGATTACTACATGTAGAAGTCTTTACAGGAGCTTTTTATATCAGCTTTAAAAAAAACCCCAGTTCTCCTTTGATCTGTATTGGAATTCTCTTGATTTCATGAAAATACCTATTTAGTTTTCTAGACCACAATTTGGAAGTGGTTTGGTTTTTCTTCTTTTTTGATGTTCTAGTCTCTACTGCAGCTCTGGTAGCTTCTGGTGGATTTTCATCTCACTCCTAACAAGACTGAACCTTGCTTAGCTTTTCTGCGCTCAGCCAAGGTCAACCAATGCATTAAATACGTTAACCGTACATTAAAGCAAATCTAATTCATGCTGCTATGCAATCGTTTATTTTTTAAACTAGGAATTACAGGCAGAAGAAGAACATCATGGCTTCAAAATCTTAGGGACTGGTTTGGACAAAACTCAGCAGCACTTTTTCGTGTGGCTATTGATAAAAATAGGATTGCCAACATGATCGCCAACGTCCGATGATGGATACGGCACAAGAAGAAGAAGGAATTACATATGAGGAATGCATTGGGATTGGCACATGAAAGTTTTCCTTATTTGGAGAGTTTGGGAAGGTGGGGAGATTACCATTACATTTCTCCCCCGGTCATCACTGGCCTTCTTAGCAGTGGATTTTCCAGAAGATTTGTTAAATAGTTGCACAAATATTCATGCTGCAGTTGTGCCCTAAATAATAGATGGGACTGTGATTTAAAAATAAAGGCCTATTTCCTACTGTTGAAAAGAGGTGACCAGTTCAGATCCATAAAGCTGCATAATTATGGGTCTAAACACAAACTTTTCACCTGGTCATTTCTAAAGTTCTATTGATATGGAAGCGTTATCCAATTGCTATTGGTATTTTAGCGTACAATTCCTCCATGCCTTTGGCTTAATCATATGACTCGGTTTCATAAAATAGGCCTCTTGTCAACTCTCAAAAGAGATTGCTGCATAATGGCCAAATAATGAAGTCAATGAATAAGGAAGTTCTGAATAAGAAAGATATGTATGCTAGGACTATGAAAATAATGGTTTTTTTAAAAAAAAATGGGTTTAAAAAAAAAGAAAGAAAGAACTGTGGTGATTTTCAGCAATAACCAACATTGGTTTTGAATGTCTGAGCAGGATTACCTTTTCTTTGAATTCTTCCATTCTGTGGAATAGCAGGTCACTGCAGCTCATGAAATATTGCAGCGTATGTGATGATACTACAGCAGCAGCTGTGATTTATGGAAGCGAGCACTACAGACCAACTAGTGGATAATGAGATGCTGCACCAGACAGAGCATGGATTCGGGAACCCTGCTAGGTAGATATGCAGCTCAGGTATACTTCAATAGCGCAAATGAACTCATCAGATAGATTAACAACGAAGCATGTTTACAGAGTACAGGATAACAGAGTTGGAAGGGACGTTGGAGGTCTTCTAATCTAATGCCCAGTTTAAGCAGGAGAACCTATGCCGTTCTGGAAAAATGACTGTCCAATCTCTTCTTAAAAACCTCCAGTGATGGAGCACCGTTACTGTGTTTCATGCTGATTTCATGTGTTTCGCACTGATTTCATATGTGTTTTGCACTGATTTCGTTAAGGTATTCTTCCAAAATACATCGATATTCTCAAAGTGAAAAATCATCTCCACTTAATCAGTGGAACGACCTGCCTCCAGACTTGGTGGGTGCTCCAACATGGAAGTTTTTAAGAAGAGATTGGACAACCATTTTTCTGAAATTCTATAGAGTTTCTTGCCTTAGCAGAAAGTTGGACTAGAAGATCTCCAAGATCCTTTCCAATTCTGTTATTCTGTTATAGTTGTGAAAATGTGAGCGTTTGTCTAGCCATATTTTTCTCATCCTTTCTTCAGTGGCTTTAGTCCCATTTTTTTTAAAAAAAAAAAAATGAAATAGTGTCCAAGTTGGATAAGCAGGACTGTGCTGTATATGGCCCTGATGGCGAACTATGGCACTCGTGCCACAACTGGCAGGCAGAGCCCTCTCTGCGGCCATGTGAGCCGTCGCCCAGCTAAGCTCCACCGCGCCTGCGCACGCATGCGCCTCCTGCTGGCCTGCTGATTTTTGGAATGTGCAGGGAGGCAGTGTGCATGTGGGAAAGGTACATGCATGTGCAGGGGTTGTGCACACATGTGCGGGGGACAGGGGCTACATGCGCATGTGCAGGGGGAGCAAGGGGAGGGGTGGGAGCACAGGAGTGTGTGGCATGTTCCCCCTCAGCCCGTTTTTGGTCCCAGGAGGCTGCAGGGAGGCCTACTAGGCCTAAAACGGGGCATGGGGGGGAACGCCGCACTGCCCCATGGCCCGTTTTTGGTCCCAGGAAGCTGCAGGTAGGCCTACTAGGCCCAAAATGGGGCTTGGGGGTGTGGTTTGCCCCCCCCCATGGCCCGTTTTTGGTCCCAGGAGGCTGCAGGGAGGCCTGCTAGGCCCAAAATGAGGCTTGGAGGTGTGGCTTGCCCCTCCTACCCATGGCCTGTTTTTGGTCCCAGGAGGCTGCAGGGAGGCCTGCTAGGCCCAAACTGGGCTTGGGGGTGTGGCTTGCCCCCATGGCCCGTTTTTGGCCACAAGAGGCTGCAGGGAGGCCTACTATGCCCAAAACTGGGGTTGGGGGGGGTCACGCGTATATGTGTGGGGGTGGGTGGAATGGGGGGGTCACGCGCACATGCATGGGGGATGCATTGCATTATGGGTGCTGGCACGCACGCACTTTCGGCACACGACAATAAGCCATACTAGTTAGCCATCACTAGTATATGGGAACAGATATTTTTTTTAAAGTTCTCCTATTCCACCATTGAGCCAGGTAAAATCCATCAGAAGTGGCCAGCGACAAAAGCAATTTCCATCAGCCCCACCTATCATGTGGCTCTTAAAGAGTAAGAGTATTAATTATGAATCATGCTATACCAAGTTCAAAAACTAATGAAAGCAATAGAAAAATGGTTCAGTCTGGAGATGAAGCAAGGACCCACTCCCTTTTTAAAAAAAACAAAAACAAAAAACACACAGACACATAAGCAATAAATCATTGGAAGAAACGTGGATTTTATAAATGGGCTGGAACACTCCCTACATCTTATGCAAGAAGAATTCTGTGCTCCTGTTAAAAAGTTTCCATCACAGTATTCTGTTCTTCCTGTTCCACTCCTAGACAGACCCATAGGAGAACATTGTGGTTTAAATTGCCTCCTCTAAATATGCTGCTAAACAGAAGAAGCAGCATTGCCTTGCACCCCAACATCTGGGGAGACCCCTCATTCTCTAGCAGCTTCCCAGGTTCTTTCAAAGAGAGGGAAACAAGGTGGCTGGTCCCTCTCTTCTTGGTCATAGGCCAAGATTGTCCATCAGAGATTGAGGATTCCACTCCTAATAGTGGGGATCTAATTCTGTCATAGGGAAGAGATGATGGCCTGGACACATTCTCTGAGGCAAGTCTTCATCTGGACAGACAAGCTGGTGGAACCTCTGGAAAGAGAAATAGAGAGAGACCATATGAAAGGGTGGATGGAAATGTCTATGGCGATTCTGATGTGACCATATAGCACTTAGCAATAGCTTTTATATACTGCTTCACAGTGCTTTACAGCCCTTTCTAAGCGGTTTACAAAGTCAGTATATTGCCCCCAACAATCTGGGTCCTCATTTTACCCACCTCGAAGAATGGAAGGCTGAGTCAACCTTGAGCCGGTGAGATTCGATCTGCCAAACTGCTGGCAGCCGGTGATCAGCAGAAGTAGCCTGCAGTACTGCACTCTATAACCACTGCGCCACCGCAGCTCCATATAAAATGGTGGATGGAAAATATTGCTGTTTGCCAGAAAAGTTGTGGTCAAAGAATCTAACCACAGGTAGTCCTCAACTTTGGGCCAAAATTTATGTTGCTAAGCGAGGCTATTGTTAAGTGAGGTGTGCCTCATTTTACGACCTTTTGGCCCCACTTGTTAAATGAATTGTGTGGACTTTAAGTGGATCTGGTTTCCCCCATTGACTTTGCTTGTCGGAAGCCGCTGGGAAGTTTACAAGTGGTGATTGCATAACCTCAGGACAGTACAACTGTCCTAAATACATAACTACATGCCAGTTGCCAAGGGCCCAAATGTTGATCACATGACTAAGGGGATGCTGCAAAGGTCATTAGGGTGAAATATGGTCATAAGTCACTTTTTTCAGTGCCTTCGTAATTTCGAATGGTCACTAAACGAATGATTGTAAGTCAAGGAGTACTTGTAGTTCTGTCTCACCTGATCCTTTTGTGAATGTTTAAGAGTGTGCCTTGTGCAAAAATTAGCAATGGATATATATTTGATTCATTTCTATCAGGTCTCCTCTCCGAAAGCACAGAAATGGATTTAAGCCTTGAACAGGAAACCTACTGCTAATCCTCCACTTAGAACCATTCATTCAGCAACTGTTCAATGTTACAGTGGTACTAAAGAAAGGGACTTACAACTGTACTTATAAACCATTGCAGCATCCTCACAGCCTTGTGGTCAAAATTCAGGCGCTTGGCAAGAAGCCACAACAGTGGCGCAGTGGTTAGAGTGCAGTACTGCAGGCTACTTCTGCTGACTGCTGGCTGCCTGCAATTTGGCAGTTCAAATCTCACCAGTTCAAATCTCAGCCTTCCATCCTTCAGAGGTGGGTAAAATGAGGACCCAAAATTGTTGGGCACAATAGGCTGACTGTATAAACTGCTTAGAGAGGGCTGTAAAGCACCGTGAAGTGGTATATGAATCTAAGTGCTACTGCTATTCAGTGTCCCGGGGTCATTCGATTGCCATTTACAAACTTCCTAGCTGATTTCTGACAAGCAAAGTCAACGGGGGAAACTGAATTTGCTCAGCAACCGCGTGATTCACTGCAGTGATTCACGGAACAATTATGGCCAAAAAAGGTCATAAAATTGGACCTTGCTTAGCAAGAAAAATTCTCGTCCCAATTGTGGTTGTAAGTTGAGGACTGAAGGTTTTGCATATGAAAAACAGCCACTGGTCCAGCGTCATTCCCTGGATCATTAAACTGAGTTGAATTCATACCAAACATTGGAGTTCACGTTGCTCTTTCAGTTAATTATTTCTAGAAGGAACCCTACTCTGAAACAGTAGAACTTCAATATATCACTTGGTGTTCATTTTGAACCAGAATAAATAGAGCTATAGCATTTTTGGGTCACTACTTTGGGACAATTTAATTTTGAATAAGATCGCTGAACCTTGTTCTTTGAAAAGCAGCATTGCATTTTTTTTTTTTAAAAAAGCAGCATTAAAAAAACAACCCTCTCCCGCATACATGTTGCAAATATTTCTTTTACAGTCATTCTGAACTGGATACTCCTTATAATCAAAGGAAACTAGTTGCAAATGTCACAGAGGAAATAAGATATTTGACTGAAAGTCAATAAGCATAGGAGGGAGAAAGAAACGATGGGATACTGCGAAGCTAAGTTCTCAATTGTGACATTGCTGAAGTATTACACAGCTAATAACAAACACCCAGAAAGGCAATTTAGATTGTGCAGCCCTCAAGCCAACGCAAATCCAATAAAGTCACTGGTTCTTGCCAGTAACAGAGCAATTCTTAGCAAATTAGTGCAAGGAATCCCATTCGTTATTTTGGAACACGGCAAAGCTACCTCTGAAGGCCGAGGCAGACTTCCTGACTCAGCCGTTTTGCATCCCAGTCTCCTCTGAAAAAGGCCAGTCTTACCTCTCTCAGGGATCCTTTAATGGTGGAGAGTTTGTAGACGATCCAGAGGGGGATGCAGATCATTGAAGAGAGGGCAAGCAGCCAGCCGACGGTGTCTCCCCACCATGGGTACACGTATTTCTTGTTGTATGTCAATGGAGTGTATTTAATCAAAGAAAAGAGAAAGGTTGCCTAGAAAGATTGAGTGAGGGAGACAGGATTAGATCAGGGGTGTCAAACTCGCAACGCCATGTTGTCGTCACGTGATGTATCGCGACTTTTTTCCCCTTCACTAAACCGGGGGAGGACATGGCCCGCGCGTGAAGCATCCGGCCCATGGGCCACGAGTTTCACACACACACACACACACACCCCGTGTTAGATGCACCAATCTTTAAGGAACCACTTTGCTTATTTTGTGCTGATCAGAATAACGTAATCCCAGATTTCAACCTGGTGAATAAAGATAGGCCTCGGCAGGGGTGAAATCTAAAATTTGTGGGCGTGGCTTGGTGTGTGTGGGGGTAATGTGACTGGGTGGGCGTAGCCAACTTTTTTTTTTTTTTACTTTTAATAGGATTTTTTTCTACAACCTTAAGAGGTTGCAGGAAAAAATGATTTTAGAAACCTCTGACGATCAGGCAACTCAGCTGGGATCGCCAGAGGCTTTTAAAGGCATTTTTTTTCCCTACAACCTCTTCCACCGAAGAGGTTGCAGAAAAAAATGCTTTTAAAAGTAAAAAAAACAGCCTCTGATGATTGCGCAGCTCAGCTGGGCATGGGGGGGGATGCAGGGATTTTCACTACCGGTTCTCCGAACCACCCCCTGCCATTGCTACCAGATTGGGCGATCCGGTCCAAACCGGGAGCATTTCACCCCTGGGCCTTGGCTTACGACGATCACTGGAACCAGACTTTCCGTTGCTGAGCAAGGTGGTTATTATTGAGTCGCACCCAATTTTGTGACCTTTTTTTTTGCCACTGTTGTTAAGCGAATTATTACAGTTGTTAAGTGAATCAGGTGGCCATTAAGAGAACCCCACTGAGTTTGCTTGGTTGAAGATGGCTAGGAAGGTGGCGAATGGCGATCACATGACCTCAGCACACTGCAACTGTCCTAAGTACATGCCAGTTGCCAAGCGCCCAAATTTTGATCATGGAATCGTGGGTGTGCTGTGACAGTTATAAATGTAAGGACTGGTTCTAAGTCACTTTTTTTTCAGTGACGTTGTAACTTTGAATGGTCACTTAACAAACGGTCATATAATGAGGATTATCTGCATTAGGGGAAGACTCTCCTAATTATTTTGCTAATAAGACACAAGAGCTCTATGCAACGAAATTTCACTTTAATGTATACCGATTAGTGTACATTCAAAGTGACTATATAGTTACTCTAAAGTCTAAAATCTATTCTATTTGATAGAATAGAATAGAATAGAATAGAATAGAATAGAATAGAATAGAATAGAATAGAATAGAATAGAATAGATTTTTTTATTGGCCAAGTGTGATTGGACACACAAGGAATTTGTCTTGGTGCATATGCTCTCAGTGTACATAAAAGAAAAGATACGTTCATCAGAAATCATAAGGTACAATACTTAATGATAGTCATAGGGTACAAATAAGCAATCAGGAAACAATAAATCAGGGTCTTACAAATTGGTAAGACAAAGAAATTGAGATTTGGAACATGTTCCTGGATGTGATATTTTACATCGGGCCAGGGAATTACAATCTGTGCATAATGCTTTTGTGGAGCTTTTAACTCAGTCTCAAATCCTGGCAACTGCCCGGACAAGTCCCTGCCATTTTCTTGGCAAAGCTTCACTAGTTTTGCCATTTTCTTCTTCCTTTTCACGGAGATTGAGTGGCCCAAAGTCTCCCAGCTGTCTTTGGACCTAAAATGGGACTAGAACTCACAGTTTCTGAGTTTCTAATCTAGAACCTTTAACTGCTACACAAACCCGGCTCTCATGTATACCAATTTACATATTTAAAGGTGAAAGTGTTCACTTACTTCGTTCATTTTTTTCCTACTATAATATGTTCTGCAGCAATAGAATTCCCAGACTTCTATAGGCCCCATAAATAATTAGAAGTACTGAATGTGAAAAAAAAAAATCTAACATTTAAATCCTGGCAGACATTTACATGATTGTGGGAGACAAATAGCAATGGTATCAACCACCATCAAAATGAAATGATATACCTAATTCAAATGTGTATCTATTCAGCTGGGGTATACAATTGATCCTTTGAGGCCATGAGCCAAGTTGACCAGATTTCTGAATCAGAATAGAGCTGGAAGAGACCTTGGAGGTCTTCTAGTCCAACCTCCTTCTCAAGCAGGAAACCCGCCAAGACAAAAGGTGCCTAACCTTTTTGCCGTTGCGTGCCAAAAGCGGGGGGGAGCATGGGGGGGAGCGCACACGTGCCCACACCCATAATTCAATGTGTCTGTCCCCCTGCGCATACACGCGTTTCCCTGCACTCCCCCTGCTTTTGGCATGCAATGGCCTGGTGGGCCCAGTAGGCCCATTTTTTTGCCCTCCCCAGGCTCCAGAGGCTTTCTTGGGGCTTGGGGAAGGTGAAAACGGCCTTCCCCACCCACCCACCCCCCGGAGGCCCTCCAGAGGCCGGAAACAGCCTCCGGTGGGCCCGGAAGGCCTGAGAATCAGTGCGCGCGCTGGAGCAGAGGTAGGGCAACGCTCGCATGCCCACAGATATGGCTCCACGTGCCACTTGTGGCACGCGTGCCATAGGTTCACCATCACGGCCCCAGACCATTTCAGACAGGTGAATTCTGAATGAATGTCCTATTTCTAATCATTATCACCCATATATACACAGGTACCAGTCCAGGGGTGGGTTCTAAATTTTTTTACTACTGGTTCTGTGGGTGTGGCTTATTTTGTGGGTGTGTCTTGGAGGTCATGTGACTAGGTGAGCGTGGCTAGCTGGTCAGAGTCATTTCTGGAAGGTCCTTGCACTTACGACCTGACTCATTTGTTTGCTTTTAACACTGATCAGCTGTAGGACGGCCCTTTGAAGCCCCGCAGCAAGAGTTTAAACAGTTTTTTTCCCTCTAGTCATCAGCTGGGACTCAGGAGGCAGCAATAAATTGGGGGTGGGTCCAAATAAAAGGTAAGAATAACGTGGGGGGTGGGGGGGAGGGCGGGGGGGGAGAACCAGTTCGGTGATGTCATATCGTCATCGCTACCGGCTCGGCCGAACCGGACCGAACCAGGAAGAACCCACCACTGTACCAGTCTCCATCTCCTGCATCTATGCAGAAGTCAGGAAAAGTTTCCAAAGTTGGGAGACCCCTTTGAACATATGCTTCTACTGCTCAAAAACTGCTCTTCAGCATTTAAAACTTCACTGATGGGATTTATGCAAATGTAATTTTATCTGTTCTCTTTGGATTGTTTCTATTTCCATTCCCACCACGACTCCCGTCCTCCCACTTCTTTGTTGCCTGGCAGCAGCCACAAACAGTGGTCAAAGTCTCTTTTGCCCAAGAGTCCAACCCATTTCCCTGTGTACCCTCTGGATTGGTCTCCAGATGAAGATGTCCCACCTACCAGGCAGACGGCTGGTGTTATGAATAACCAACAGTATTTAATAACAGACCAAGGCCGGTAGCCAATCATGTCTTCAATGTTATTGTAGAAACGATCAGCACCTGTGAAATGGAGGGGGAAAGAACAAAAAATTGGAAGAAAGGCAGAGCAAGTCTGCTCTAACGCCTATGGAACAGAGAAGAGAGCCAGGATCAAGAAAATAAGAAGCACAGCAGACTAAACAGAAAGGTATTAGCAAGGAAAAGTCACTGAAGCAAAACAGCGCTAAACAGTTTCTCAAGGTCAGTTAAATTAGTAACATAAAACTCTGTTTATTTCTTTTCTTATATTGGGTTTCTGATAGGCTCAGAGTACTCAAGGATAAACTTGATTTTCTTTTCTCTCTGAAATCCTCTGCATCTGCTCCAGAAACTTTTCCAGGACTTGAAGAGCATAAGGAAAAAGGAAAGAGGAATTGCCCCCTTATCATTCTGCTAATGAAAACAGTTGCACCTGTGTGAAACCAATATGGGATTCCATCTAAGGTCCCCCTACTTACTCATATCGAATACGAAACAGATAGCAATAGCATTTAGATTTATATACCACTTTACAGTGCTTTACTCTCTAAATGGTTTACAGCGTCAGCATATTGGCCCCAACAATTTTGGGTCCTCATATTACCCACTTCGGAAGGATGGAAGGCTGAGTTAACCTTGAGCCTGGTGAGATTTGAATTGCCAAATTGCAGGCAGCCGGCAGTCAGCAGAAGTAGCCTGCAGTACTGCACTTTAACCACTGCGCCACCGTGGCTCACATGAAGATATGAAGATAACTCTGGAGATTTCAACCGAACAGGAGTACTAGTTATGGAAAAGTTCAGGGATAGTGTTCCAGCTCCAGAGATGTTCTACACTGGTCTTTGACAGGTATCTTGAGTCCCTTCGGGGAGAAGGGCGGGATATAAATTTAATAAATAAATAAAAATATGTTTTCTATCTAGCTCTATCTATGTGATTGCTAAGAGTTGAGCCCAGGGTGATGGCCCATAACCATCTGTTTCCTGTTGCAATTTTACTTACCATATACCCAGCCAATGCACATGGTCTCAAAAATGGCAACGAAGAGCAAGCACATCCCACTGGCAGCATAGTAGTCAAAGAGCTGGAAGACATACATCCCACCCTAAAGAGGGGCAGATGCCCACCCAGTGGGGATTGGGAAAGAGATGGAAGAGAGAGAGTTTAAAACTGTGATGATGATAACATTTCTCTTCTTGATTTATTTAACTTTGCTATACATTACTTTCATATTTATTCTCTAACCATTGATAAAATAAATCCCATATATTATAATAATCAGATTCTTCCTTCCCTTTAACTGCAAGTGTTAATCTATTCATTTCTGCACATTCCAATATTTTCTTAATCGCATTTTGATCTGCAGGAATCTCTTCACCGTTCCAGTTCTGTGCAAATACAATTCTAGCCTCAGTTATTACATAAATAATCAAGTATACAATTTCTTTACTATAATTCCCTGGTAAAATCCCCAACAAGAATATCTCAGGTTTTAAGTCAATATGCTGTTGTGTCATCTTCTCCAACCACATACGAATTCTTGCCCAGTATTAGATTAGATATGTTAAGTATTAAAATTAAGCTAAAAGTAGATATAAATAATGAGTAAGTATTGTGGTCCGCCAGCAGCCTGTCGAGCTGGCAGCGGAGTCGGATAGTGTGGACGCTGATGTTCTGTCCCCGTCTCACACACGCACCCCCACAGACAGGCAACAGTTAAAGTATTTAGCCGACAACAGTTTATCTGGTATCAGAATTGGCAGCAACTCAGTGGCTGGCTGCCAGGTATCCTTTACTCATGAGGGGGGAGATTCTCCCTTCGTCCGGGAACAAAGCCAATATACAATAATCAACAAAGTCCAGTAAATACAAAGAAGGTTGTCCGATATCGATCTTTTGCTTGTCACAGAGCTGAATCGGCCACCACACCCTCTTTTATACCCTGTGGGGTGTGGTCCAATGACTCAGCCTAATCCCTGGCACGCCTCTTCTTCTGTTGCACGCACTTATCTCTGCGACGCTGCCAAGGATCCAGCCAAGACTCATCTTCCTCATTACTGTCCACCTGTGGCTGCGTGGACGTGCTTGGCCCCGGGCCTATCTCTTGACCTTCAGCGGACACCGAAGCCATTGCCAGAGAGGAGGGTCCTGGAGAGGAAGGCCTTGCCAACTCCTCTCCTTCACTCTCGGAGTCCTCTCCTGCCGATAACACAGGCTCAGGTAATGGAGCCACAACAGCTGAGGAAGAACATGGGCCAGTCCTGGAGGCTGGGGAAGGCCCGGATGGGGGCTCTGCATCAGAGGCAGAGATGGGGCCAGGGCCATCGGGGAGTGATGTGCGGACTTCGGAGCCTCCAGAGGCTGACAGCAGAGAGGTAGAGGAACAGGAGGAGCCTGTTCCTAGTGCTCATATGAGAAGAGCTGCCAGAAGGCAGGAGCAGCTAAAGCAGAGAAGATGACTCGGGAGTAGGGCCAAGAGATCATTGGCCCCTCCCATAAGGCTTAAAAGACCAGCAACGGCTCTTGGCCTCTTTGCCGGAAAATGACCGTTGAAAGATTTGCTTCATGTTTGGATGTATTTCTTTCTTGTCAGCGTCTTCTGTTCCTGAACTGTTGCCAAGAAAAGCCTTTGGCAGTTTGTCTAATTATCCCAAGGTCAGAGATAAACTGAAGGTGTTTTGAGAATTTTGCTTTCATTAAATTTGGAATACACTGAGAATGAGTTAATTCTCAGCTGTTTTAATAAAATCTGTTTGTTTTTGGGAACTGTTTGCATTTAATATCAACTACGTGGGCCTGGGTCACAACAGTAAGGTGGTAAGCTTTAACTGTTATGACACAAAAAATTGTACCCAGATGACACACTGTTTAATGAATGATGGAATGTTTTGTATTAAAAGAAAATTTAAAAATTATATATAAAAAAAACCTGTGATGATCAGATGAATATCTTTTTACACCGCTAAGTCCCCAACTGATTTTATATATAATGCTAGGCAACCCGTGAAGCCTCCTTGGCTCATCCTTTCAGAGATATATCCATACCAGATTCCTCAAAATGCCTTCAACAATGACAGAACTTTTAACGTACAGCCTTCACTGGAAAAGTTGGGATACAGGAAAGTATCTGCCTTGAAAATGGGCTACGCTGAACTGCATTACACAGTCAAATCTCAGGGCAGGAAATGTGGTTTTTTTGACATTTTGTATGATGTCATAAAACTCTTTTATGACAACTTTTAGGTCATAAAATACTTTATAAAATTTATAGAAATTGTTAAAATTTGCCAAATTTCAATTCCATGGGAATCAGGGGTCCCAGATGTTGGACACAATCTGTAAATTAGTCCATTTGAGGTACCTTGGTTGAAAGGTTTCACTCTCTGATGCAACATATTGCCCATGTCAGAACCGATCCTTCATTCTGTTCTCCCCCTCCCCCACCATCCAGGCAGAACTGATGAAGCTTCTTGGATGAGAAGCAAAATGTGTTTTTTTTTTCTTCCTCAAGGAAAAAGGAAAGAAAACAACAACAACATAGTCCAGTTCAGTGGTGAAATGTAAAATTTGTTACTACCAGTTCTGTGGGCGTGACTTGGTGGGAGGTAATATGACTGGGTGGGCGTGACCAACTTTTTTTTTTTTACTTTTAAAAGCATTTTTTCTACAACCTCTTCGGCCAAAGAGGTTGTAGAAAAAATGCTTTTAAAAAACTCTGACCATCCCAGCTGAGCCGCGCGATCATCAGAGGCTTTTTTTTTTTTTTACTTTTAAAAGCATCTATAGAAAAAATGTTTTTAAAAATTAAAAAAAAGCCTCTGATGATCGCGTGGCTCAGCTGGGCATGGAGGAGCAGGGATTTCTGCTACCGGTTCTCCGAACCATCCGCCACCTTCGCTACCGGATCGGGCGAACCGGTCCAAATCGGGAGCATTTCACCTCTGGTCCAGTTGCCCTTTGAAAAAGCACCTTTGAGACAACCATGACCTGGATGACTGAGAATCTGAATAGGCAAATATACTGCCCAGTTAAAGATTATAAGGACAACAGTTTCGGCAGTATGTTCAGCAGTCTGTTCAGGAAATTATAATTCTCATTTGTTAACACATGTTCTAGTGTTTTCTAGACAATATTTTCCTAGACATTTTTTTTTCTCTTAAACTAAAATTACTTTGCGGTGACTCAATAAGCTTTCAGTTCCTGCTTAGTTACTACTGGTAGAAAACATCAAGTGGGAGTGAATGAGCAGTCCTCTGTTTATACATATTATGCCAGGATTCTGAATATTTCCTCTCACTTTAACTGGTATTTGGAGAGCCTGATAACTCAACGTATCTAAAGATAGCATGTTATTCATTTCTGGTATCAATAGAACCATCTGTCTTCCCCACTTCTGGGTCTTCTTCTCCCCTTTGTAATAGAAAGTTTCTGAAAACCAGCTTACACTGAGGTGGATCATTTTTTTCAACTCCCATATCCTGCAAATGTGACACACAAACACACACACACACACACACACAGAGAGAGAGAGAGAGAGAGAGAGAGAGAGAGAGAGAGAGAGAGAGTGTACATACACATACATACCCATGTCAGGGGTTTTATCTTAAACTTTGACCCCACAAACATTCCAAAGACAAGTCAAGTTTTCACAAGAATGCCATTTTCATACATTTTTAAGTTTCTTATTACTATGAGAAGAAGTGGGGAAAAAAATTATAGCCTGAGAATGTAAAATGTATAGGGAGATAGGGATGGAGATGTGGATGTGGATAGATAGGTGGATGATAGATAGATAGATAGATAGATAGATAGATAGATAGATAGATAGATAGATAGATAAGGAGGGAGGGAGGGAGGGAGGGGTGAAATCCAGCAGGTTCTGGAGAACCGGTAGTGGAAATTTTGAGCAGTTTGGAGAACCGGTAGCGGAAATTTTGAGTAGTTCAGAAAACCGACAAATACCACCTCTGGCTGGTCCCAGAGTGGGATGGGAATGGAGATTTTGCAATATCCTTCCCCTGGAGTGGGGTGGAAATGGAGATTTTGCAGTATCCTTCCCATGCGACACCCACCAAGCCATGCCCACCAAGCCACGCCCTACAGTAGTAAAAAAATTTGAATTTCACCACTGGATGGATGGATGGATGGATGGACAAACAGACAGACATACAGAGCCGAGATGGCGCAGTGGTTAGGGTGCAGTACTGCAGCTACTTCAGCTGACGGCTAGTTCAGCAGATCAAATCTCACCGGCTCAAGGTTGACTCAG
Source organism: Pantherophis guttatus (assembly GCF_059756535.1). NCBI lineage: Eukaryota > Metazoa > Chordata > Lepidosauria > Squamata > Colubridae > Pantherophis > Pantherophis guttatus. The sequence continues at coordinate 17,511,089 of NC_142069.1, read as the reverse complement.
CCTTCCATCCTTCCGAGGTGGGTAAAATGAGGACCCAGATTGTTAGGGGGCAATATGCTATTTAGTATACTGTCTTTGGTGTAAGCCTCCCAGAGTCCTCGGAGAGTGGGCGGCATAGAAATATGACTAATAAAACAAACAAACAAACAAACAAATAAATAAATAAAAGTCTCCTCCTGGAGAAAAATTAGGAATGTGAATTCTTGTGAACTGCATCAACAAAGCGACTTTATGTGACTCTGGCAAAATTGGTTCTGTGCGCCCTCTCACATTTTCATCCAAAGGACAGTAAATTGACTTCAAACGTCAATAGGGAATGACATAAAAAGCAATTCCAGCTAAATCACAATGTACTGATATGTGGGATTCAAACTATTTCTCATCTTTAGTTTTAGATTTCAGCATCGAAGCGTTCGGCTCTCACAGCAGAGTGGAAATGAAGGCGCAACTGTTGCTATGCATAAGAGTGTCAGATGGCAATTTAAGAATTTCTAGCCCACATTGGTATGGAGAAAGTGAAGAGGGAGGCATTTTTCCTCCCTCCCTCTGCGACAGAAGTCACACTGAAAGGTTATCAAATAAAGTTGAACAATGTAAAGTTCAGGACAAAGCCATTTTCATTGAAGCATTCTTAACCTGTGGAATCTCATCTGAAGTTGAGGCCAGGACCACTAATTTGGAAGGCTACAAAAAGAGATTAAATAAATTCATGAAGACATAAACACTTCTTTGTTTTTTGTAGAAACAGAGGCAAAGTATTTCTGAATAACAACTGCTAGAGAGGATGAGGGAGGGGAGAACACAGTTGCTATCGTGTTATTTTCCCCCAAACCTAATTATGATTTGTTCCAGTAAAGGAACACAGTGCTTTAAAAAAATCAGTTCATTTATTATCAAAGTTTATTACTATAACGACTTGTTATTTCTAGGTAAGGTAGAAAGACAAATATACCCAAACCAGGGGTGGGCTTCAAAACTTTTAGCAAGGGGTTCTCTGCTCGGTTGCTGGGTGGGTGTGGCCATGGCGGGCGTGGCCTAGTCGGCCTCCTGCACCACAGCAGGGGGGGCATTTTTGCCCTCCCTGGGCTCCGGAGGCTTTCCTCAAGCCTCCGGGAGAGCAAAAATGGCCTCCCCAGGCTCCGGAGGCCCTCCGGAGGCCGGAAACAGGCCCGTTTCCGGTCTTCCTGAACTTCCAGTAGGCCCGTTTTTCACCCTCCCAGATGCCTCCATGCACGCCCTGCACTTACCTGCATCCAAAACAGGCCACGTGGGGACTCCTGGGAGGAGCGGGGCAGGGTGGGTGGGGCCATCCAGGAGTGGGATTTGGGGGTTCTCCGAACTGCACAGAATCTTAGCTAGAGGTTCTCCGGAAACCCAGCGAACCCCCAGCAGCCCACCCCTGACCCAAACACACAACACACAACACACACACACACACACACACACACACACACACAGAGTTGTAAATTGAGCCAGAACCCACATATTTTGGACAGCTTCACAGGACATAATGGTTAAAGCATTGCTCCACAGGACAATATTCTCATTTATCCCTAATAAGGTATGAATTGATTCGGAAAACAATGGAAATAAAATACAGGACATCTTTGACTTAAAGCAGCTCATTTAGTGACCATTTGAAATTACAAGGGCAGAGCAAACAGGGATTGTGACTGTTTTTCACACTGATGACCATTGCAGCATCCCCAAGGTCACTGCAACCATCATAAAAGTGAATTCTGAAGTTTTGAAATGTGAGTCATTTGCCAAATTCAGATACGTGGCAAATGACTCACATTTATGATGGTTGCAGTGTCCTTGTCATCACCTTTTGTGACCTTCTGACAAGCAAAGTCAATGGGGAAGCCAGATTCATTTAACAGCCATGTTACTAATTTAACAAGTGTGATTCACTTAACAACCGTGGGAAGAGAGGTCGTAAAATGGGGCAAAATGCACTTAACAACTGACTCTCTTAGCAACCAAAATTTTGGGCTCAATCGTGGTCATAAATCAAGGATTACCTGTAGGACTGCTGATCAAATCCTGTATTTATTTATTTATTTATTTATTTATTTATTTATTTATTTATTTATTTGTTTGTTTGTCTTTTAATGACCCCATAATCCCTTGCATCGGGGTCAAGTCAGGGCAACTGAATAGGGCTGAGTGTTTACTGGCCAGATGCCCTTCCTGTCACCCATGTGGAGTTCGCAGCAGATATACCGGTATTCTCATTGTGCCCAGAGAAAGAAATATCTGCCTCTACCTAGGATCGAACTCACAGCCTCCTGATTGGGAGGTGAGAGCTCCACCTCTAGGCCACTGCACCACCCTGATCAAATCCTGTAATGCTCATCCTTAAAAGGCCAGCCTAACATTGCTTGTCTCATCCCTCAAACCTCCAGGAAACCTGCTGCCAATCCAGCAACAAACCATGAAATTACAAAGCTGTGATTTCCTGCTGTTTGTTCAAAAAAGAAAATAAATAAATAAAATCAATGGGGGGAGGTTATATGAATAGCTTTAACACACTTGAAAAGTGTAAAGAAAAAAAAAAACACCCTCAATCACCAAAGGCATGAAAACCCTGGGTCTGCCTGTGGAAGAGCAGGCTGCTTGGAAAAATTGCGACATTATTTGTGCTGTTTCCCTCCCTTCCTATTTGAGTCTTTTTTCCCAGCACAGGAGAGTTGTCTGTAAAGAGTTGCCTATAAAAGGTGCAACCTTGAAGCAGGTGTGGGAGGAGATACGTGTTCTGGAAGCTCTGCAGTCACCAGCAGAGGAAAAACAGCTAAATAAAAGAAGGCATTTTCCCTTCAAAGAGAGTGGGTAGTCCAGAGGAAAAAGGATGGGGGCACAGCAAAGCACAACCTGGAAAGATGCAAGCACTCTTATCCAAAAAATCAGAAGAAATCAGAGAGAGAGAGACAGAGAGAGAGACCCAGAGAGAGAGAGACACACACACACAGACACACAGACAGAGACAGAGAGAGAGGAAAACAGACACACAGAGAGACAGAGACAGAGAGAGACAGACAGAGAGACACAGAGAGAGACAGTGAGAGAGAGAGAGAGAGAGAGACAGACAGACAGACAGTCAAAGAGACAGAGAGAGAGGGAGACAGAGTCAGAGAGACAGAGAGAGAGACAGAGAGAGACAGTAAGAGAGAGAGAGACAGACAGACAGAGAGTCAGAGAGACAGAGAGAGACAGACAGAGAGACAGACAGACAGAGAGTCAGAGAGACAGAGAGAGACACAGAGAGAGACAGTGAGAGAGAGAGAGAGAGAGAGAGACAGACAGACAGACAGACAGACAGAGAGTCAAAGAGACAGAGAGAGAGGGAGACAGAGTCAGAGAGACAGAGAGAGAGACAGAGAGAGACAGTAAGAGAGAGAGAGAGAGAGACAGACAGACAGACAGACAGTCAGAGAGACAGAGAGAGAGGGAGACAGAGTCAGAGAGACAGAGAGAGACAGAGAGACAGACAGAAGAGAGACAGACAGACAGACAGAGAGTCAGAGAGACAGAGAGAGAGGGAGACAGCGAGTCAAAGAGACAGAGAGAGAGGGAGACAGACACACACACACACACAGAGAGAGAGAGAGAGAGAGAGAGAGAGAGAGAGACAAAGAGACAGAGAGAGAGACAGAGAGAGAGAGAAAGAGGAATTAAAGCAGAAGGCGGAACAGGATTTCTAAAAAGAAAACATAGCTAGTATAAGAAAGAGAAAACGAACGTGTACAATGGTTATACCAGTGATGGCTAACCTTTGTGGTGGGTTGGGCTGGGAGAGAAAGCAGCTGGGCCAAAATTACCCAACCAGGTTTCATGCTTAAGGCAGGACTAGAATTCACAGTCTCCTAGTGACTGGCTCAAAGTCACCCAGCCAGCTTTCATGCCTAGGGAGGGTCTAGAACTCACTGTTTCCAGCCTGGCACCTTAAGCACTTAACCAAACTTCACAATCAAGGGCCAACTCTCTATGCTATCTCTTGGTGCTCACGGTGGAGAGATGAGATGGCACCGGTGCCATTTTCCAACATGGTGCTGAGATCTGTTCCCTAGAAACACTTGGTTGATTCCTTGAAACATATAAATTGAAGTATATAACTTACTTAAAGCAATCATATTTCATCATAAGCTCTTGCAGGGCCTTTTATGGCTGTTGTATTGAACATCCCACATAAGAAATTAGACTGGTTTCGCTAATTCTTTATATACTAATACTTTGTTCACATTCCTCATTGCAAAATTTAATCTTTACAAAGTTTATCCCATGGTCAATATATTCAAATTGATAGTTTCTTAGTATTCGAGTAAGCCTTGTTTTCATACCTATCCAACCGTGCACGTATTTATTCCATTTGCATATGGTATTGCCCAACAGGTATAATCACATCAAATGTTAATCTAGTAAAATATGTTAAATTTTTTTGGTAGTGTCATAGAATTGAAAAATGAAAATTCAACAGTGCTGCTGCTTTTTGTCCTGCATTAAAAATAAGCAGATCTTGATATTTTCTAAGTTGCAAATTAGGCTATATCCGTGGTGGGTTGCTCCCGATTTGCACCAGTTCTATAGAACCGATAGTAAAACCGGCGGGAGGCTCCGCCCACCAACTCCGACGTCATCAGAACGCTTCTGTGCGAAGCAAGCGTGCACGCGCGGCCCTGTTGCAAACCAGTAGTAAAGGTAAGTAGAACCCACCCCTGAGCTATATACATTAGTGATGGTTGGTGGGTGAATTTCCTGGTTTTGCACCAATTATGATTGCCATAGATTCTCTGTTCTTCATTTTCTACAGCAAACAAGAAAAATGTTAAATGACAAGAGAACATAATTAAACATCTGTTTAAATGCCCATGAGACTCCTGGTCCAATCCGGGCTCCAGATGCATGTACAGTGGCATTTAATGGCATATTTTGTCACTCATTCTTCATATAGTGCTGAAGGAAACACTGAAACATTTACAAATAACACAGTTGAATGTTGCCATTTAATAAATATAGTTTCCCTGGGCCTACAGACAAGCAGACAGAAGAGATCTGACTTCTGAGCAACTCAGGAATTATACAACTAAGTCCCCGATTTTCTCCTGTCTCAACCCTTTTCAAATAATAAATATTATATACTATACCGTAGGCGACTATGGGCCCATTACAACCTGTGAATTTCAACTCCCATAATTCCTAAACCAGCTGTTTAGGGATTATGGGAGTGGAAATCCACAGGTTTTAAAGGATCTATACTAACACTAACTCTATACTTACCCACCCCTGCACTATGTTGTATTTAGACAATGCCTGCCCACAACTAGAGGTTCAAAACCCAGTATGGTGCAATAGGAAAGCAGAAGAGTCTAGAGCAGGGATGTCAAACTGGATTTCTTCGAGGGCCGTTTTCAGCCTGGACAGCCTCCTGTAACACTTTGCCAGGCTCCCCGAGCCCCATTTTGGCAGCCAGAGGCACCATGGGCCAGTCCTTTGTTATTTCCAGGCCAGCCCCACGGGCCAGATTTAAGCATCCCACAGGCCAGATCTAGCCCGCGGGCTTTGAATTTTGACACCCCTGGTCTAGAAGCTTCTTGCTTTCTTAATTAGAGCAAATTCTGTGAAGTTTTGCTATTTTACTTTTAAGGGAAATGAGGAAGGAAGGATGGAGGGAGAAAAAAAAACTTAGTTGGTTTGATACAGGTAATCCTTGATTTACAGCTGGTTGCTTAGTTTAGTTTAGTTTAGTTTTATTAAATTTGTATACCGCCCTACTCCCGAAGGACTCAGGGCGGTGAACAGGCACAGGATAAAATACAGAAATACAAAAGTTAGGAACAATTTAAAACCAAATTAAATATTTTAGCCCACAACAATTAAAATCCCAATAATTTAAAACAAATTAAAATTTCAGTTTAAAAAATTTAAAAGATTTAAAAGAAGGGGAGAAAAATTAGGCCAGGCCGGCTTGCTGGAATAAGAGGGTCTTAAGAGCACGGCGGAAAGTGCGCAGATCCGGGATCTTCCGTATCTCCGGAGGGCGTTCGTTCCAGATAGTGGGTGCCCCCACAGAGAAGGCCCTCCCCCTGGAGGCCACCAGTCGACACTGCTTGGCTGACGGCACCCGGAGGAGCCCCTCTCTATGAGAGCGTACCGGCCGGTGGGAGGCTGTTTGTGGTAGTAGGCGGTCCCGTAAATAACCAGGTCCTAAGCCATGGAGTGCTCTAAAGGTGGTAACCAAAACCTTGAAGCGCACACAGAAGACCACCAGGAGCCAGTTCAGCTCGCGCAGGAGAGGTGTCTCACGGGAGCACCATGTTGGAGCCTCCGGGTGCTCCTCAAGGAGAGCCCCATGTAGAGAGCATTACAATAGTCCAGGTGGGAGGTGACAAGGGCATGAGTGACTGTGTGTAGGGAGTCCCGATTCAGAAAGGGACGCAACTGGCGAATCAGGCGAACCTGATGAAAAATCCTCCCGGTCACGGCCGTCAAGTCCTCTTCTAAAGACAGCCGTGAATCCAGGAGGACGCCCAAGTTGCGAGCCCTCTCCGTGGGGGCCAGCGATTCGCCCCCGATAGTCAGCGATGGCGTCAACTGACTAGCAACCATTCAAATTTATGACCGATCCTAAAAAGGGGGAGTTCCAACAGTCAAGCCCCTTTTGCGGTCACATGACCAAACCTCGTGCACTCAGCAACATGGGGTCATTTTGCAGTGTCCCATGGTCACATGACCAAAGTTCCACAAATATTATTTATTCATGAAGAATTCCAACTGAAAAAAATATATTGTTCCTATTACATTTAAAAACAAAATCTGAGGATTCCTGGGCTGACTTCACATTTCAGGAGGGAAAGTATCATTTCATGATCGTTTCTGGTTGTAGTGGCCATGCTCCAAATGGTGATGGATCAGGGCAAGACATAAAGGTAAAGGTAAAGGCTCCCTCGCACATGCATGCTAGTCATTTCCGGCTCTAGGGGGCGGTGCTCATCTCTGTTTCAAAGCCGAAGAGCCAGCGCTGTCCGAAGACGTCTCTGTGGTCATGTGGCCGGCATGACTCAATGCCAAAGGCGCACGGAATGCTGCTACCTTCCCACCAAAGGTGGTCCCTATTTTTCTACTTGCATTTTTTTTATGTGCTTTCGAACTGCTAGGTTGGCAGAAACTGGGACAAGTAATGGGAGCTCACTCCATTACACGGCACTAGGGATTCGAACCGCTGAACTGCCAACCTTCTGATCGACAAGCTCAGCATCTTAGCCACTGAGCCACCGCATCCCCATCCCCCCCCCCCCCCCCGGATCAAGGGCATAGCAGTAACTTAAAAGTAAGCTGGATCCCTTTGGCTTTGCTTAGAGTGATAACAAAGAAGCAATCAAAAGGAACCGAAAGAAAAACAGGATAGGAATCATGAGCAACCTTTGTCAGCTCCAATCTTATAATAAATAAATAAAAATAAATAAATAAATAAAATAAGATTAGTTTGTGCACAAAGACAGAAGGACGCTTTGATTTCCACAATGGATATATGGCTACAAAAGTCGAGGGAGTTAGCAGACATGGCTAAATTGACTGATTAAAGAAAAAGCACAATTACTTTCATTTCTGCTTGGAAACCGTTTCTGGACTTTGTGCTGGAGGTAGGGAAAAAAATGAAACTATTATTTTGAGATTTACCTATTAGATAGGATCGTTGTTATAGAAATGGCCAGTTGATACTATTATGTAAAAGTAAAAAGTTGAGGTTTGATGTTGTTAGGGACTTGGAAGTCAACCTTCTCTTTTTTTCCCCTTTTCCCTACACATTTCCCTTCCCTTCTCCCTCCCTTATTTTCCTGCTATTTTCTTTTCTATTTTTTCTATTTTATATTATAAACTAACAAAAAAGAAGAGAAACACCATCTTACATTAACAGAGTGCTTCGTTCTAGAGTACCTGCAAAAGTCACCTACCCTAGGCAGGTAGGGGAATCAATAGACAAGCTGACAAAGAATGAAACCTCTTCATTTCAAGACTATGACATACATACTGTACATACATACATACATACCCATCACATTATACTTTTTCAGGGTAACCAATATTTCAGAAAGGAATAAGAAACGGTTCTCTCTCTCTCTCTCTCTTTCTCTCTCTCTCTTTCTCTCTCTCTCTGTCTCTCTCTCTCTCTCTGTCTCTCTCTGTGTGTCTCTCTCTTTCTCTCTCTCTCTCTCTGTCTCTCTCTTTCTCTCTCTGTCTCTCTGTCTCTGTCTGTCTGTCTCTCACTCTCTCTCTCTCATACTATCATATCTCACAAATGTAAAGGAAAAGAAATGTAATTAAATCTTGCTTATACCAACATTCACCATAGCAGTCCATACTTTTTACCCATGCAAATCACCCTCGTTCCCATCATTCCAATACCTCCTTTTCTACTGTGTTTTGTTCTTTCAATTTCTGACCTCTTTCTTTTTTGAAGATTATCAGCCCCATCCAACCACCAGCTGACTTGGTCTTCCCCTCCTCTTGATCTATAAATTCTTATCAAAAATGATCCTCATTTCTTCTTTTCAACGTACTTCTTTCACATTGGTCTCTCACTTTTTGAACTCAATTCACATCCGTTCAATACCCATCGATTTTTTTCCCCCAAAAAACACACAACCCTATCTCTTCTTGTTTCTCCACAGAAATTCACGGACTATATTCCATTGTCACAACATTTCACATGTATTTTTGTTTTTCTTACACATACCCGACTCTCACTTGTATACAACGGTTGGTAAAAAATATAAACAGGCATTTTTGCTTTTGCTTTTTTTGAAACAAACATTCATTCCTCACAAGACAGCAGCAGAGCAAATGACCTCCTTGTTTTCTACTAACATTTGCACATTCTTCTTTCAATCCATTTAGTAAACATCCCATGCAAGGAACACAAACCCTTCTCCTGGTTCCGGGTTTTCACCATTTATGTATAATTTGCAACCATTCACTCCATTTTCTCTGTCAAACATAACGACCTTGGGCTTTGATACATTAATTTTCAGATCCACTCTTCTCATTGTATCAACAATCTAACATTCACTATAAATCATTCTGGTGCTCAGCCAACAGCACCGGATCATCTGCATACGAATGAACAGCTACGTTCAGGTCTCCAATTCTTTCACCTCTTCAGTCACCACCAGAATTCCTTTTGCATTTATTCATAGATGCATTAAGCACTCAGGAGGGGGGGGGAGTCTACTCCCAGCTCGATGCTGAGCCATTCACTAAGGACACCATTTATTCTCATCTATGCTTAACTTGGATCATATACTATGCCATATACTGTAACTTGGATCATATACTGTATCACATTCAATCCACAATCCAAGCAAGCAAGCCAACAGATGACAATCCTCCTTCCTCAGTGACATCACTGTATATGCATCAGGTCCAGGGGTGAGATTCAAAAATTTTAGCAACTGGTTCTCTGCCCGATTGCTGGATGGGCATGGCCATGGTGGGTGTGGGCTACTCAGCCTCCTGCACCACAGGAGGGGGCGTTTTCACCCTCCCCAGGCTCCAAAGGCTTTCCTTGATGCTGCAGGAAGGTGAAAATGGCCTCCCCCAGGCTCCAGAGGCCCTCTGGAGGCCAGAAACGGGCCCATTTCCAGACTTCCGGAACTTCCAGGAGGCCCATTTTTCCTCCTCCCAGAGTCTCCGTGCAGGCCCTGCACTTACCTGACATCCAAAACAGGCCAGGTGGTGACTCCTGGGAGGGGAGGGGCAGGGTGGGAGGGACCAGACAGTCCTGGCAACTACCGGTTCGGCGAAGCAGATGTAAAATTAGCATCCGCTTCGCCCGAACTGGTCCGAACCAGCTGAATCCCACCCCTGGTCAGGTCCTATAGATTTCTATTGTGACGCTGTCATTCTGGTGGGAGGGGGGAGGCTTAGGGGGATCTCTGTATGGGGTTTCTGTTTCTATTTCTTGAAAAAAAGAATGTGCCTCAAGCAGCTGCCTTATCTCGTCTCTGGAGAAAAACAGCAGCATTGCCTTGGAGACCGGCATCTATCACCTTCCCGGCCTGAGTTTCTCATAATATCTTCACACGCCAGGATTGGCTCGATGATGTATTGGATTTTGGGAGGGGCTCTGTCTGCAATGGTTTACTCCAGGGGTGTCAAACTCCATTTCATTGAGGGCCGCATCAGGGTTGTGTTTGACCTCGGGGGTCAGGTGGCGTGACCAGCCTGGCATCATTCATGTCAAGGGTGCTTGTGGTGGCCCGAGTGCTCTGCCAGCCAAAACAGGCTCCCGAGCTCCGTTTTAGGCTGTGAGGGCCTCCTACAACCCTCTGCCAGGGAAAAGGGAGCTCGGGAGCCCGTTTTCGCTGGCAAAGACACCTCAGGCTGGTCCTTTGCTGTTTCCAGGGCAGCCCCACGGGCCAGATCTAAGCACCCAATGGGCCGGATCTGGCCCCAGGCCTTGAGTTTGACACCCCTAGTTTAATCTAACACTTCAAGCGGGAAAAGTCACTTCCTGCCTACATCTCTTGCTGTCACAATCTTCCAATAAAAGTTTTCTTTTGAAATGGCTTTCATTTCAAGACTTCTGCTTTCTTGAGAAGACTGGTGAGGCAGGACCTTATAGTATGCCTCTTCTTTTATATGCTTACATCCTGTGCCTATATTGCTTCAGGGAGGGATTTGTGTAGTGACTTCACTGCATATACGCAGACACTGTGAGAGCACACCTTCAGTGCTTAATTTAAAAAGAAACAAAACAAGCCAGTCAGGCTAACTAGTTTTTTTTTTTTTTTGCCTGTAATTGCCAGTTATTGGCCAAGAACAGAACAGCTACAGTCCTTTGGCCTTTCTGTTGTTGGCAAAGAATAATTAAAGCACCTAGTTCCTTGCTTGGATTCTTTTCTAATTTTCTTGGAATCAGATTTTATCAACTGATCTCAGATTGGCTATAGTGTGGATTCCTTTTTGGCACCGAGTGTGTGTGCGGGGGGTGGTGGTGGAGTGCCAGAAACTGGAAGAGCAGCTCCCAGCGCACATGTGTGGGAGCACCAGTAACCAGAAGAGGAGTTCCCTGGTGCGCATGTGAGCACCAGGAAGCTGAGCTTCTGGTTTCCAGCATGCTCATATGCACCAGTCACCTGGTCTTCCCCTCACATCCTGGACATAAATTGTTTCAACTCCTACTCTCAAAACGACGCTATAAAGCACTGCACACCAAAATAACTAGACACAAGAATAGTTTTTTCCCAAACGCCATCACTCTGCTAAACAAATAATTCCCTCAACACTGTCAACCTATTTACTAAGTCTGCATTACTATTACTATTAGTATTCTCATCGTTTCTATTACCCATCTCCTCCCACTTATGCCTGTATGACTGTAACTTTGTTGCTTGTATCCTTACAATTTATATTGATATTGTTTCCTGATTGCTTATTTGTAGCCTATGACTATCATTAAGTGTTGTACCTTATGATTCTTGAGGAACGTATCTTTTCTTTTATGTACACTGAGAGCGTATGCACCAAGACAAATTCCTTGTGTGTCCAATCACACTTGGCCAATAAAGAATTATTCTATTCTATTCTTTGTTCATTGCTGATATTATGAAATCATGATTGTCCCATATGCAACATTTTTTATCATCTTTGTCTCATTCACTCATTCTCTTAGTCTTTCACTGTAAACGATCAAGCCACAATTAGCTTTTAATGAAAAAAATCAAAGTATCAAGCCACAATTAGCTTTAATTGCTAACCCGCAACTACTTCCTCATGACATATGTCCTCCTAGAGTTGTAACCTTTGTTACATCAATGAAAGGCCTTTGATTCACAAATAATATATCTCCATAAATTGCAACATTCTCAGGATACTAATAATGGGCATGTTTACAACTCTCCCTATTCAAAATGTGATGCAGAGTCCAAACCATCAGTGCAACTGCCATTGATACTTCTCACAGTACCTTGAATTCAAGTACCTTGAATTCTCTTTTTGGACAGAGGTAAAGGTAAAGATAAAGGTTCCCCTCACACATATGTGCTAGTCGTTCTCGACTCTAGAGAGCAGTGCTCATCTCCGTTTCAAAGCCGAAGAGCCAGCACTGTCCGAAGACGTCTCTGTGGTCATGTGGCTGGCATGACTAAATGCCAAAGGCACACGGAACGCTGTTACCTTCCCACCAAAGGTTTTTTCCTACTTGCATTTTTTACATGCTTTTGAACTGCTAGGTTGGCAGAAGCTGGGACAAGTAATGGGAGCTCACTCCATTACGCGGCACTAGGGATTCGAACCGCTGAATTGCCGACCTTTTGATCAACAAGTTCAGTGTCTTAGCCACTGAGCCACCACATCCCCTTTTCGCAGAAGGAAACCCAAATTCTTATGTATCCCCATCTGCACTACTTAACAGTTTTAAAATAATTTTTTGTTGATATTCAATTGTGTGCTCTTCTTCAATCTCTTTATTCTACATAAGTCTCTGGTGTTCTTCATTCTTAACAGCAAAAGACTATTGCATCTTGCTAGTTTTGATGAAACAATTGTTGGCTTCTCTCCAGTTGGTGTGTTTTTAGATATGTTTTTCCACCATAAGAGTAAAGACAAAATTGGTATATTATGGCACATTTTGCCACAAGCCCAGGTGAAACTCAGTTTTCTCCAAGCATGCCCATATTATTCCTTACAAGCTAGGATCTCTAATTAAGAGTTTTTCTTGCATACGGACATCCTGTTGCTTGCAAATATTTATGTACCATAAATATTTATGTACAATATTGGCACATACAAATTATTTAGGGCAGTGATGGTGAACCTATGGCACATGTGCCAGAAGTGGCACGCAGAGCCATCTCTCCTGGCACGCCAGCTGTTGCCCGTTGTTCTTTAGGGTTCCGGCATGCAGATGTGCGTCAGCCAGCTGGTCTTCGCCTGCGTGGAAGTGCCAGAAACCAGAAGAGTATCTCCCCTGCAAACATACGCAAACCGGAAAGCTGAGCTTCCAGTTTCCGGCACCCTGCGCATGTGCGCTGGGGAGCTACTCTTCCAGTTTCTGGCACTCCCCTGCATGTGCACGTGTGCTCCCGTTTCGGCACTTGGTGCCGAAAAGGTTCGCCAACACTGACTTAGGGTATCCAAACATTCACCATTATTCAATACTAGTTAACAGTGAAAACTCAGCCAATCTTCAAACTTGACACATTCTTTTTTTATCACTCCTTGACATATGATGATCATCTTCATTATTTCTATTCTGCCTTTCTTTCATGGTCTTCAAGTTGGAACACAGAATTTCTTGATGTTCTCTCATTCAACAATTAGTCAGCTACAGGTGTTCTTAGTTTTAGCAACAATGTGCCTTCAGATCACAGATTTACTATTTTCAGCATTAATAAATGGCTACAAAGTCCTTTTACCCCTCCATTAACAAACTCTCTCCTGAATCCTATACTCGAAATGGGGAAAACCCATGTAATCAGCAGGAACCAAGGGAACTGAAGGGAAATAGAATTTTGTTAGTAATTATTTATTATTCCCCCTGATGTCTTTTACCTCTGTGATCATGACCAGACCCACAAAGTATGAGAAGATGGAGACGAGAAGAATTAATATTTCTCTGCGGTTCTTTTTCCGGAAGATTCCAGGGTACATGTCAACTACAGCGGTGACCAGGCTTTCCACACAGACAAACTAGAGAAAAGAGAATTGAAGCAGCCTTCAGTTCCTTTCACCACAGATATTTCCCTATTTTAATCCTTGCATATCCTTCAATTCATTGAAAGATTACAACATATCAATCTGAATCCCGTCATTACCACACAACAATCCTGAGAGACATTGGCTGGAGACAAACAATAATCATTTCTTTTCTTTTTTTTTCACCGTGAAGTTGAAGGCAGTCTTTAAATGGGATCATTACTCATGATATGTACTCTCAACTCATTTTTGCCTGTGGTAAATTCAAGCTTCTGCCAACTTCTGTAACATTTAAAAAAGCTGGAAATCCTGTCTGATCACAGGCCATTATAAAGTATCAAGCACAGTATATATGTACTAAAGTGCCAGCCCAGTGCTGTTATTAGAACATGGCTCTATAGTGAAATAATCTCCTTTACTTTTTACTCAGTTTCGTCAATATGAATCAAAATGTTTGAAAGAGATCGGTCTGCTCCATGTTTGATTTTTAAAAACAAGAAATAGCTACCAACTGCTTATTTCTGAAATGTTCACCAAGGACACTTGCTGGAAAATCCTGGGGACATCTTGAAGAATTTCCCTCTATTTCCATAATGGACTTTCTAGACAGGCCAGTTAACTTCTGCCTGGATTCAGATTAATTCAGAAATTACTTTTGTTCTACCCATCTCTATAAAAAAAAATAATATCTGAAATCAGTTTCAAAGTTAATCAGTTCAGTATTACCAGGGGCATGTCGACATTCCTTTAGAACCTTTTTTAAAAACATCAAAAAAATATATTAATTTTACTGTAGGGGAAATTGTATGAAGTCAACATGGCCAATTGCTATGCAAGTCTTCTGCTAGCTGTTGATTTTGCTTGTCACCTCAATCTTTGGGTTTTGTGAGAATTGGTTTGATATTTACTTGCATTAAAAACAATCTTTACTAAATCGCCCATGTCAGGGGTGGATTCCACTTACCTTTACTACCGGTTTGCAACGGGAGCACATGCGCATGTGCAGAAGCTTCTGCGTATGCGCAGATCACCCGTGATGACATTGTGGTGGGTGGGCGGAGCCTCCCGCTGGTTTTACTACGGGTTCTATAGAACCAGACTGAACTGGAAGCAACCCACCACTGGCCCATGTTCTCTTTTGGGTCTGAGTTGCCCAACTTTGCCATAATCTCCTTACACAATCCTGGAATGCCCATCTTTGCACCAATACTTCACTGAAGGATTAAAGACCAGAGTGCAATTGATACTGGTCAAAATGCAGGTTGTGCAGCCAAAGAAGTCCAAAGGCTCCCATTTGAATTGGCAAGTGATCAAAATATCACCAAAGGAATAATGAAGGTATCAGACCTAAGAGAGGCCTACTGAATTAGCCCCCACCTCCTCCATTTCTTAACTCAAAAAAAAAAACAAAAAAAAACCCTGATATGGCAGTATCAGATTAGAATGGTGGCCATTTTGTCATTTTAAAAAAAAATCTATATTATTATTTTCCGAAATAGAATAATGTTCGTTCCAGGGAAGGCCTGAAGACAGCCCTATACCAAAAGATCACTAATGTCATTGCTGGAATTGCAAACATTATCACTAGACGTACATTAGAGTCTGATGTTGACATGTTTGTCCTGCCTTCAAGGAACTCTCTTGCATTTCCCCCAGCAGCTGATGACTCAGGTAAAAACAGAGACAAGACACGGGTGTAATTGGATTCAAAAGATAAAGATTTTTCGGCCATTTTGGATTCCTTTTCTAAGCACCTATATTATGTAATTTGTTGTTGTTAATTGCAAAGTCGTGTCTGACTCATCAAGACCCCATGAACAACTTTCCTCCAGGCCTTCCTGTCCTCTACCATCCTCTGGAGTCCATTTAAGCTCAGCCGAAGAGGTTGTAAGAAAATAATGCCTTTAAAAGCCTCTGGCGATCCCAGCTGACTTGCCTGATCCTCAGAGGCTTCTAAAAGTATTTTTTTCTGCAACCTTTTCAGCTGAAGAGGTTGTAGGGGAAAAAATGCCTTTAAAAGACTCTGACGATCCCAGCTGACTTGCCTGGGTGGCCACGCCCACCCAGTCACATTACACCCCCCCACAAGCCACACCCACAAAATAAGCCATGCCCACAGAACCAGTAGTAAAAAAATTTAGAACCCACCCCTGAGTCCTTCCTTCTCATTAGGTGGCCAAAGTATTTGAGTTTCATCTTCAGGATCTGGCCTTCTAAAGAGCGGTCAGGGTTGACCAGTTTGATCGCCTGAAGTCCAAGGGACTCACAGAAGTCTTCTCCAGCACCATAGTTCAAAGGCCTCAATTCTTTGGCGCTCAGCCTTTCTTATGGTCCAACTTTCACAGCCATACATTGCAACTGGGAAAACCATAGCTTTGACTATATACACTTTTATTGGCAGGGTGATGTCTCTGCTTTTTAGTATGCTGGATTTTACATACTATACTGTATTTAGTATGCTGTATTTAGTATTATGTAACTAAGCTAATTATTTTTACCACTGAATGCAAAGTACTTATTTATTATCTAGAAGAGAAGGACTGAAAATGGTCTGGGTCGCAGGCAAGGAGGACAAAGCACCAGACAAAAAACAATGGATGGAAACTAATCAAGGAGAGAAGCAACCTGGAATTAAGGAGAAACTTTCTAATAGTGAGGACAATTAACCAGTGGAACAGCTGGCCTTCAGATGTTGTGGGTGCTTCATCACTGGAGGTTTTTAAGAAGAGACTGAACAGTCACTTGTCTGAAATGGTATAGGATCTCCTGTTTGAGCAGGGGGCTGGACTAGAAGACCTCCAAGGTCCTTTCCAACTCTATTCTGATTCTCAACCTTCTCATCCTTCTTACATGTGTCCACAATATACTGGTACCCACAAGCCAGTCAACATGTGATTTTCATGCTCAGGGTTGATAGGAATAATAAACTTAACTATCTGGGGCAGGGGTGAAATGCTCCCGATTTGGACCGATTCAGCTGAACCGGTAGTGTTGGTGGTTGGTAGTTCGGAGAACCAGTAGCAATGGTGGCACGAAGCTCCACCCACCCACCCAGTCGTTGATATTTCCTGGTTAAAACCAGGAAGTAACCTGTTTTTTATCCTCTGTGCATGCACAAAAGGGTTTGCACATGTGCAGAGGGTTCCAAGCACGCATGTGACAAGTGCACTTCTGAACCGGTTGGGAAGGTAAGTAGATTTCACCCCTGATCTGGGGGCAACAGATTAAGACGGACAGGTTAAGTACTAGGCTGAGCCTGCCCATTCATAGCATTTACCTGACTGTCTAGTCCCAGGAGAACCACCATAACAAAGAAGAAACAAGCCCATAATGGGGAGAAAGGCAGCATGACGACGGCTCGTGGATAAGCAATGAAAGCCAGACCAGGTCCTGTTGAGAGAAAATTATGTTGATATGTGAAAGCCATATAACCAGCATGATACATTATGATCATTAGCTCCAGGGGTGGGTTCTAAATTTTTTTACTACCGGTTCTGTGGGCGTGGCTTATTTTGTGGGCGTGGTTTGATGGTCATGTGACAATTCTT
Organism: Pantherophis guttatus; assembly: GCF_059756535.1. Lineage (NCBI taxonomy): Eukaryota > Metazoa > Chordata > Lepidosauria > Squamata > Colubridae > Pantherophis > Pantherophis guttatus. Next base: position 17,493,846 of record NC_142069.1, on the reverse strand, counting down.
TAGGATTTAGCAGAGGTACTGGTCTACCAGGCTTTTAACTGCTTGCAGAGCTGTACTGGTCTACTCATTTGTTCTTGGAGCGTTCTAGTCTACCCATTTGTTTTTGGAGGCACCGGTCTACACATTTGTTTTTCGAGTGCTCTGGTCGACCACCACATTGCCTTTTAACACTGATCAGCTATAGGGCGGCCCTTTGAAGCCCCGGCAAGAGTTTAAACAGGTTTTTTCCTTCTAGCCAATCAGCTGGGACTCGGGAGGCAGCGAATAGATTGGGGGTGGGGCCAAATAAAAGGTAAGAATAATGCGGGGGAGGGGGGCAGGAGGACCCAGCTCTCAAACAAAGAGAATCGGTTCAGTGATGTCATATTGTCACCGCTACCGGCTCGGCTGAACCGGGAGGAACCCATCACTGATTAACTCCCTAACCAACTGCAGGTAGTCCTTGACTTATAATAGTTCTGTGATGGTGAACTATGGCACGCGTGCCAGAGGTGGCATGCAGAGCCCTCTCTGATGGCACACAAGCTGTTGCCCCAGTTCAGCTCTGTTGCGCATGCACACGCGCCTCCCACTGGCCAGCTGGTTTTCGGGTCTCTGCCATGCATGCATGGGGGTGGGGCACATGCGGGGGGTGCATGTGCGGGGGCTGCGTGCGCATGCGTGGGGGGGCGGGGGGGCTTGCACATTGCAGTTTGGGGGTTCTGGCGTGCACACACTTTGGGCACTCGGTCCGGAAAAGGTTAGCCATCACTGTAATAGTTCATTTAGTGACCATTCGAAGTTACAACAGCACTAAGAAAAGTGACTTATGAACATTTTCCACATTTATGACCATTGGAGCACCCCCATGGTCAGGTGATTTACATCTGGATTGTTGACAACTGTTTCATATTTATGACCATTGCAGCGTCCTGGGGTCACGTGATCATCTTTTGCGACCTTCTGACAAGCAAAATTGATGGGGAAGCCAGATTCACTTAACAACCATGTTACTAATTTCACAATTGCATGGATTCACTTTACAAATGTAGCAAGAAAAGTCGTAAAATGGGGCGATACTCACTCCGCAATTTTCTCACGTAGCAACATAAACTCTGGACTCCATTGCGGTCGTAAGTCGAAGACTACCTGTACTTTTCATTGTGTCCAAGGTAAGTCCCCATATGAGCATGAACTACTCACCCGACTCAGCTACTTCCGAAATAAGCACTCCCTGTTCTTCTGCCATGAAACCCAGAATGGAAAAAATGGCAAAGCCAGCCACAAAACTTGTGCCACTGTTCAAAAAACACAGAGCAATACAATCCCTAGAAGGAGGAGAAGAGTGAGAGATGACATCGTTCGCAAAGATACCTAACATCATGGTATCTAGATAAGAATGAAATATTGTATGAAAATGTGCACACCGTGTCCTGAAGTTGTTAAAACTAGTTGCATAGATTTTAAATTTGAATGTAAGTGTAATGATCCTAAGGAAAAAGATAGGATTAATTCTCCAGTCACCTTGATAGTCTTCCCTAAAAAGGGAAGAGGAAGAGGAAGAGGAAGAGGGAGGGAGGGAGGGAGGGAGGGAGGGAGGGAGGGAGGGAGGAAGGAAGGAAGGAAGGAAGGAAGGAAGGAAGGAAGGAAGGAAGGAAGGAAGGAAGGAAGGAAGGAAGGAAGGAACTGTTACACATAAACTTATGGCTGAAAAAAAAACCTGCTACCAAGTTTATTATGGACATTTCCTTAATTGAAAGATTATTAATCAACTGAAAAATAAACATGGCAATGATTTTACATGACATTTAATACGGCACAATATTATTTATCCTATTGATTAGAATCCGTGATGAAGGCTCAGAAGTGCACGTCGTCCAGCAAAGCCTTTTGCAAATATCATTTTTAAGTATCTGCAGGATTTTGCTGCTTCCATAAAACGAATAAAAGCAGCATCACAATGTCACAATGCAACCTTCCCCCTTTGGTGTAGGTAAGCAGTGCTATGATGCATATACAAAACGGGCTAGGGGATGCCATGACTCTTTGCTCTCTGCCCTCCCTTGCCTCCTCTATGGACACCGCTGGCAATTTGTATCTTCCTTTACGCTTCTTTTTTTTATTGTTTTCAATTAAGGCATGACTAAAGAATGAGTGACGAATAAGATCTTAAATCTTAATTATTCAGATTTGCACACTGCGGTGCAGGGTTTTAATTGCCCACGATTGCCTATGATTGCAAATTATTGAAATATAATCAAAGGGTAGGGTATAATTGTATAATAAATGTTTTATTTTTAAATAATTAAATCCTGTTATCACTCCGTTGCCCAGCTTGTACTTAAAAGCATGGATAATATTGTTGCCGCATAAAACAGAAAACAATGAAAGAGTCGGCTGCAAGGAGGAAACTTACTTATTTGTTTGTTTGTTTGTTTGTTTGTTTGTTTTTACTTATTTAGAAGATTTATATGGACTCCCACTCACTCACAGTGACTTTGGGCAGTTTGCAAACAATAAAAAAGCCAAATATAAGAGAATAAAAAACAGTAACACACACATACCCTTGGTGACAACACACAATCAAACAAGCCACTTGTTGGGCTCCATCCCAATCTCTGAGCTCTCGAGGCCCCTTGGCAGAACCAAGTCTTCAGGAATGCCTATGGAGAGTCTCAGTCATCCAGGTCATGGTTGTCCCAAAGGTGCTTTTTTCAAGAGGCAACTGGACTTTCTGGTTTTTCTTTGAAGACATTTCGCTTCTCATCCAAGAAGCATCTTCAGCTCAGACTGGATGGTGGGGAATGGAAGGGATGTAAATTCCTTGCAGACAGATGGTCATTTGCAGTCTTTTAGAGAGTTGTTGAGTCCACTTGTCCTCAGGGTCACCTGAGTAGTGCAAATGGGTGAGGAGCCTTCTTGGAACTGCTAAAATAACTGTGTTGTAGAGCTGTGCGGGATGTTTTCTGCCCTGTGTCCAGTGATGGGTTGCCCCCGGTTCGGACTGGTTCGCAAGAACCGGCGGGAGGCTCCACCCACCGTCCTGGATGTCATCATAGGTGATGTGCGCATGCACAGAAGCTTAGTGCGCGCACGAGTGAAGCAAGCACACGCATGCAATCCCACTGCGAACCGGTAGTAAAGGTATGTAGAACCCACCCGTGCCTGTGTCCCTTTACTTTTCAACAGTTGCCGCTTGAAAAAGCACCTTTGGGACAAGTCTTCAGGACCATATGAAAGAGTTTCAAAGTGGGGGCCAGTCAAATCCCTGCAGGGATGATATTCCAAAGGGAGGGAGCCACCATGGAGAAGGTCCTTCTTCTGGGTCCTGCCAGATGTACTTCCTTAGGAGACTTCCTTGCAACTTTTCTTGCCTCCCCGCTCTAGTGGTTCAGGTGGATGTAACTCATTTACATGGATTTAACTAATCATTAAATGGCCTGTAGAAGCTCGGTTGCACTTTGAAAAATCTTATTGGCCAGATACAATTCTCTATTAAAGTTAACAATTATGACAAGCCAGTTCTGAAAAAGAGAAATCCTTTCATTGATGTTGACATGATCTGGATCCTCTTAAAAGTGAATATGGAAAATTATTTGCTGGATTGGGGCTGCCTTTACCAATTAAATGAAATAAATTAAGATAACGATGGCATATTAAACTAGTACATTTCAAGTGAGCCATATTGGATATGAGGTATGCTTTGGGATATATCCTAAAGGTTATAGATATATTTATTTGTGGCAATTCCATGTTTTCTGTAGCATGTGGTATATTTTGCAGTTTCAGGGGGAAATGGGAAATATTAAAACGCAGTTTGAAGAGATGGGATATTAGACAGATCATGACATGTTGAAAGCAAGTAGGAATTCTTCAGCCCTGCTTCTGTTAGTTATTTATTTATTTATTTATTTATTTATTTATTTATTTATTTATTTATTTAATTTCTATACCGCCCTTCTCCCAGAGGGGACTCAGGGCGGTGAACAGCCAAAATTAAAAAACATACAAATACAAAAGTTAAGATAATTAAAAAAGAATTAAACCATTAGCTTCCCAATTTAAAACCCCCAAATCCATAAAATTTAAAATCCCAATTAAAAACCATTTAGGCTAGGCCGGCTTGGTGGAATAAAAACGTCTTCAGGGCTTTACGGAAGGTCCGGAGGTCCGGGATCAATCGTATTCCAGGAGGCAGCTCGTTCCACAGGGCGGGTGCCCCCACAGAGAAGGCTCTCCCCCGGGCGCCGCCAGCCGACATTGCCTGACCGACGGCACCCTGAGGAGGCCGTTAACAAGGAGGAAGCAAAGAGGACAAGGGTTATAAATGCTAGAGGCACATTCAGTTACCTGTAACAGTTGTTATGATACTTATTGTAGCTGCCCAAAGCTGTTAGGCACCCCAGGCAAATGGCATATGAGAAGAAGATCTGAGTGCCTGCATCCATCCATACCTATAAGCAAGGAAAACAACAGCAAAAGAATAAAATTCCTAAGAGTCCATCAGTTTTTAAAGGCACTATAATCAGTGGTGGGTTGCCCCCAGTTCAGACCGGTTCTATAGAACCAGTAGTAAAACCGGAGGGACGCTCCACCCACCGACTCCGACATCATCAAAATGATTCTGCACATGCGCGCGGCCCCATTGCAAACCAGTAGTAAAGGTAAGTAGAACATACCCCTGACTATAATGTATGTAGGGACCAGGGGTGGGTTCTACTTACCTTTACTACCGGTTTGCAACGGGGCTGCACGCATGCGCAGAAGCGTTTTGATGACGTTGGGGTCGGTGGGCGGAGCCTCCCTCTGGTTTTACTACTGGTTCTATAGAACTGGTCCGAACCAGGGACAATCCACCACTAGTAGGGACTCAGTGCTGTCTGCCATTCTGTCATGGGTGCTCCTGGATAAGAAGGATTCTTCTTTTTTTGATAACAGTGACTGGAAGAGAGGGTAAAACCCACTTTTCTCACAGGAAAGAAGGAGGAGGAGAAGGGGGGAAGGGGAAGGGGAAGGGGAAGGGGAAGGGGAAGGGGAAGGGGAAGAGGAAGAAGAAGAAGAAGAAGAAGAAGAAGAAGAAGAAGAAGAAGAAGAAGAAGAAGAAGAAGAAGAAGAAGAAGAAGAAGAAGAAGAAGAAGAAGAAGAAGAAGAAGAAGGGAATCATCATCAAGATCAAGATGGATTCTACTTCATGTTCAGTGCTGCAGATTTGCCTGTTTCAAGGAGCTTGGGTAAAAACTCCTGAAATAATTGTGTATGGGTCTGGAGGCTGAAGAAGGAAGGTGGCCACTGAAGGAAGATGGATGAAAAGATCATCAATAAAGGGGAATAGTTGTAGCTCAAGGGCTGAAATGAAGGGTCCTTGGTGCTCTCTGAGCTTGGTTCTTTTCTTGCAGATACTTCATTACCCAAACTAGGTAACATCATCAGTGGGAATAGATCATCCACTATCAGATTAATAAAGATTCTTTGCTAGATATCTATTATGCCTAATAGTTATTAAATTTAAAAAAACAAAAAAACACAAAATGATCAAACCCTTTCCAATATACCATATTGTCAACCCGGTAACAATTCTGCCCACCAAAGGCATCCAATAATTTGATTTTATTTATATCAAGTTTATGTTACTTTTCCAAACCAGAATTCTAAGTGACGTTAATTCATATTATAAAAAATTATTAATAAATTCTAAATTTAATATTTTTTAAATAAAACAGCACCATAAGCTGCATTGTAACCAAAGCAATCCTGCCAGAAGATAATTAAGAGGAGATTCTTGTGTATGCATGGCTAAGAAACAGAGATTAGGAGGAAGACCATAAGATTACCAATATTATGAGCAAATTTCAAGAGATAGAATCTCTAATTCTTTATCTAAATCCCATTGCCCTTGTAATCAGCAGGTTATAAGGTCTACAATCACATGCTCAAATTAAACGATACTTTCTAAGGAACTATCGATTCTTGCATACTCCCAGAGATTCTTCACTGAGATACATCACCTACTGCAACTGATCTTCCTCTGCAATCCATGACTCCCATCTATAACTGGAAGCTATTCTGATCCTATCTTTATGTATCAGCGAGCCCTCAGTATTGTCAGATACTAAACAGCTTCAGTATGAACCAATCAATACTCAAAACATTGAAAACTACACATCAGAAATCTAACAATCTTGTGTGTCAAACAAAACTCAACCCGTTAGGAGAGAGCTGGAAAATATTCAAACATTCAGAGAAGATACAGACCATCAAAATGGGCAAAGAAGAAGCCAGAGACGTTTTGGAAAATGTTCAAATACCACTATCGAAAAGAAATGCATCTCGATGCCCAGGGGATGTTTCAAAAGGGAGAAGAGAGCAGAGGAGACCAGATGAAAGGGTTCTTTACAGTGGTGAAATGTAAAATTTGTTACTACCAGTTCTGTGGGCGTGGCTTGGTGGGGGTGTGTGACTGGGTGGGCGTGGCCAACTTTTTTTTTTTTACTTTTAAAAGCATTTTTTCTATAACCTTAAGAGGTTGCAGGAAAAAATGCTTTTAAAAGCCTCTGATCAGGCAACTCAGCTGGGATCGCCAGAGGCTTTTAAAGGCATTTTTTTTCCTACAACCTCTTCGGCCGAAGCAGTTGTAGAAAAAAATGCTTTTAGAAGCCTCTGATGATCCCAGTTGAACCACACAATCATCAGAGGCTTTTTTTTTTTTTTACTTTTAAAAGCATTTTTTAGCCGAAGCCTCTGATGATCGTGCAGCTCAGCTGGGCATAGGGAGGGGAACGCAGGGATTTTTGCTACCGGTTCTCTGAACCACCTGCCACCATCGCTACCAGATCGAGCGATCTGGTCCAAACCGGGAGCATTTCACCCCTGGTTCTTTACAAAAGCACATGTAGAACTGCTCTTGTGTAGGGAAAGGATCAGAGGTGGTATTCAGCCGGTTCACACCGGTTCAGGCGAACCAGTAGCGGCAACCGTAGGTAGGCCCACCCACCCGCCCCAGCTCCAAATTGTGCTATTTAGGCACATTTTTGAGGCCAGGTGCATGCACGGGAGGTGCACAAGCGAGCAAAGCACATGCGCAGAAGCCCGGGCACATGCGCAGGCAGCCCACATGCATGCAAAGTGAGCGTGTGCGCATGGGGTGAACCGGTGGTAAAGGTAAGTGAAACCCTCCCCCAGAAAGGATGACTAACCTGTGCTGACCTTCAACAGGTATTTTAATAAGCAAATTTATTAAGCAAAAAGGGCTTGATCTATCCAGCTGTAAATTTTTAGCAAAGCTGTTTGGAGAAGTAGGACATGCAAAAGTGTCTGTAGCGGGGTGAAATCTACTTACCTTCCTTACCGGTTCGGAAGCGCATGTGCCACATGTGCGTGCACACCTTCTGCACATGTGCAAAACCTTCTGCGCATGCACAGAAGGTAAAAAAACATTATTTCCTGGTTAAAACCAGGAAGTAATGACACCCGGGCAGCGATCACTACCGGATCGACAAACCACAGGGAAAAATCGCTACCGGATTGGGTGATCCGGTCCAATCCGGGAGCATTTCACCCCTGGTCTGTAGGGATTCTCAGTCATCCAAGTCATCGTTGTTTCAAAGGTGCTTTTTCAAAAGGCAAAACTGGACTGTTTTTTCCTTGAGGAAGAAGTTTCACTTCTTATCCAGGAAGCTTCACCAATTGTGACTGGATGAGGAGGGGATAGAAGGATAGGTTCTGTCAGGATGAGGGTGCGGGAGGTGGGAGGAAAGATGGAAGGATTGTATTTCTTTGCAGTCATCTGGTCATTAGCTCTTTCTCTGAGTACTAACTGAATGCCATCCGCCGTCGATGGCACCAACAGCATAGCATAAAATAACAGAGTTGTAAGGGACCTTGTAGATCATCTAGTCCAACCCCCTGCTCAAGCAGAAGACCCTATACCATTTCTGACAGGTGGCAGTCCAGTCTCTTCTTGAAAGCCTCCAGTGATGAAGTTCGCACAACTTCCGAAGGCAACTTCTGTTCCATTGGTTGATTGCTCTCACTGTCAGAAAAATATCTCCTTATTTCTAGGTTGAATCTCTCCTTGGTCAATTTCCATCCATTATTTCTTGTCTGGCCTTCAGGTGCTTGGGAAAATACGTTGACCCTCCCTCCTCTCTGTGATGGCCCCTCAAATATTGGAACACTGCTCTCATGTTTCCCCTGCAGGGTTGGTATTCACTTATCCTTGCTACCGGTTCGCAAATGTGAGCGTGCACGCAAACGTGAGCATGCGCATGCGCAGGGGCTTCCGCGCATGCGCAGAGCATCAAAAACGTGGATAGATTAGATGTGATTACGTCTGGGTGGGTGGGCAGAGCCACACGCAGCCGCCGCTACCAGTTCGCCTGAATCAGATAGAACTGGCTGAATACCACCACTGCTCCCCTGGTCCTTCTCTTCACTAGACTAGCCGTGCCCTGTTCCTGTAACCATTCTTCATATGTTTTAGCTTGCAGCCCCCTAATCATCTTTGTTGCAAAGAAATACAATCCTTCCACCACCACCACCCCATCCAATCAAAACCCATCCTTCCACACACGCGCATGCCCAACATTCAGTCACAATTGATGATGCTTCTTGGATGAAAAATGAAATGTCTTCTTCTTCCTCCTCCTCAAGGAAAAAACAAACAAACAATCCAGTTGCCTTTTGAAAAAGCACCTTGGAACATGGGAAGTGATAGGATGCACTCCTGGTAATAAATGTTATTGTTGTGGTCCGCCAGCAGCCTGCGGAGCTGGCAACGGAGTTGGACAGCGATGAGGCTAAGGAAGAACAGGGGCCAGTCCTGGAGGCTAGAGAAGGCCCAGATGAGGGCTCTGCGTCCGAGGCAGAGATGGGGCCAGGGCCATCTGGGACTAATGTGTGGACTCCGGAGCCTCTAGAGGCTGATAGCAGAGAGGCAGAGGAACAGGAGGAGCCTGTTCCTAGTGCACGCATGAGAAGAGCTGCCAGAAGGCAACAGCAGCTAAAGCAAAAAGGACGACTCGGGAGTAGGGCCAAGAGATGATTGGCCCCTTCCATAAGGCTTAAAAGACCAGCAACGATTCTTGGGCTCTTTGTCGGAAAACAACGCTGAGAGAATTGCTTCTTGTTTCACTGTATTCATTTCTTGGCGTTTTCTGCTTCTGAACTTTTGCCAAGAAAAGCCTTTGGCAGGTTGCCTAATTAGACCAAGGTTGGTGATAAGGCTGAAGAATTGTGTTATGAAGAATTTGTTTTGATTTAGTTTGGACTACGTTCTAATAAAGTCTGTTTGTTTCGAACCGTTTGCGTCTGATAATACCTATTTGGGCCTGGGTCACAACAATTATTGGAGAAACTGAGCAACTTTGCCAATTTTATTTTTATAAAAAATTATGTGTAATAATGAGGTGTGATTCACCTCCCTTTTGTCTCTTTCCCTCTTTGACCCCTCGCAGCAGCAATCATTGTCTTCTTCATTTGAAAGGCAAATCTTAATGGGAGAAAAGAAAATCATCCCAATTTTAAGGTAACGGGGGTGAATCTCCCATCAACGCAAGCAAAGAAATGGCTTTGAAAATCTAAACGTGCTAGTCCAGAGGTAAACTAAAATGTGCTTTTTAGACTGACATCAAACCTTGAGATGAGGGATGAGGTAAAGCTACGCAGTGGGATAACTCTATGGTTTTTGACAAGCGCTTGCTAGATTTTAGGCTAGCTTGAGAGGAGTTTAAAAGGTTATGAAGGGTTTTGCTGACCTATTTTTTTTTCCAGGCACACATCCCTTTAATCTCCTTTGGAGACACCGTCTCAGCACAAAAGGCTGGTACAGCAGCTCAGCAGGAACCTGGATTTTGACATGGAGCAACTTGTCCTGAGGAGATTAAAAACACAGTTGGGCAAAGAACTTTTAGGAAGACAAGCTGATCACTGTTCCTTTGAAACACTCGCTTTACCATGTGTGGTGGCCTCTCGCGGTATATTCCGTGCCTCTAAACGTTGTGAAAATGTCTTTTTGGTCATTGCATGTAAATGTTTTCTTCATATGAGGAGAGGCGGGGAGAAAAAAAAATCACAAGGATAACCTTTGAACTCAGCGCTCCTGAATTCTACAAACTGAGATGGAGATTGGCTGAAAGGATCCAACTGGCAAAACCGAAAATAGGAATTATTGTTAATTCAGTTGTATTTTATTTAACTAATATTCCCTTTCTCCCCCCCCCTTCTTTCATAATGCTCAGGATGCTCTTACATTTTATCCTCGTGGCATTTAGGAAGCGTTTTGGAATCCTGTACATTGAATCCAGTCTGTATTTTGGAACAAGGGTATATTTTGGCTCCAAACACTTTCAGAAATGCGGCTACTGACATAGCATGTAAAGGCCATCAGGGGTGAAATCTACTTACCTTCCCCACCAGTTCAGAAGTGCACGCGCCATACGCATGTGGTCATGCCACTCACACACGTCACATGCGCACATGGACCCTCTGCACATGCGCAAACCCTTCTGCACATGTGCAGAGGGTAAAAAACAGGTTACTTCCTAGTTAAAACCAGGAAGTAATGACGACCAGGCAGGTGGGCGGAGCCGTCACTACCGGTTCTCCAAACCACCCGCCGCCATCGCTACCGGTTTGGTCAAACTGGTTCAAACCGATAGCATTTCACCCCTGCCATGGATTGTTCTAATTACCCCCCAAATATGTATATCCATATTATAATAGATAAAAATTTGCTTTCTCTAATAGTGATGGCTGGAATTCTGGGAAACACTTCTGGAGGTGACTGAATAGGGAAAAACTCATTGAGATATTTCTGGGGGGGGAAATTCCAGAACTCCATTCTTTCTAGGAAGTGTAGTGCCCTTCCAGACTAGATATGGTCAAAGAGGCTGGGCTCAATGCTCAGTGGGTGAGTGGGAATTCATGATGCTTTCTGCCTAAAATAGAACAAAAAATGGACCCCTCACTCTACCGAAGTTCTTACTGCCCAAAGCAGACCAAGTTATTTTAGCACTATGGGAAAAATCCTATGGGGAAAATCCTATGGGAAATATCCTATGAGAAATATCCTATGGGAAAATACCATTTCCTTGGGAAACATAAATAGATTACATATAGTAATTTGTGTTCCTGTTAGTACCCTCAAAGCAAGACTAGGCAACAGCTTCATTCTGCCCAAAGAAGGAGAGTTGACCCATAGGAAAGTCACATTAAACATGTTCTAGAGTCCTCTTCGTCTTTAGTTAGACCATCACTGTCTAAGAATAAGGTTTTATTTGGAAAATGAATTTTGGAGCTAAGCAGGAGGATGCAAACATGGTGTCCATCCATAGCAGAATAGCAAAGCGAAGGCAAAAAAAAAAAAAAAGAAAAAAGAAAAGAGGAAAGATCCCTTTGGGATTATAATGTATAGACTCAGCAAAGAAACCGTAAGCAGAAATCAAAGCAGGGAAGTCAGCAGAATTATTGTGATTCCAAAATGCTGCAAAAACAAAAGGTTAAAGACAGAAAACGAGGGAACAGGCTGGAGATTGACAGGAGAGGGAAAGA